>NC_067482.1:72008310-72143310 GCF_947179515.1 Apodemus sylvaticus
CTGTCCTCTCACTTAGGTTTGACCTGTAACTCATGAGTCATCCACCAGACAAATAGTCTTCAGAGACCGGGTTACAGATCCAGAGCATAGGCAAGCCATTAGGATACAGCAATAAACAGAGTCCTTGATTTATGCTTAATTTTAGCTCGCTGGTATCTACATTGTATTCTATAAATGAATTATATATAAGCATGGTAGCAGATCTATTTAATTTATAAATAAGTAAATAGTTTTATGTACTACAGATATGTTTAGCTTCTACTGTACACTAATGACAAACTAGTAGAGATAATGTACTCAAAAGTCACAGTTCTGGATGATATATATCGAAAGACTGAGCTTTTAATCTTTGAACTCCACCCTCTGGCAAAGCATTTCAGCAGTACAGAAAGAACTGAGAAATACATGGAAAATCTATGTCTATTTTTTTTTAGCTTTTTAATGATTCTTTGTGAATTTCACATTATGCACCTTAATCCCATTCATCTCCCCTTCCTTTCATATCTGCCCTCTTCCCTTGCAACACCCCCCTACAAAAGAAAACAAAAAAATTAACATTAAAACAAAACAAACAAAAAACTCATGCCATAGAATCTGTGGTGCATCACAGTGTAGCCCACAGTATAGCCTTTTGCCCAAACAGCCTTACTCTCTAATGTTCATTGCAACGAGTCACTGGTCTTCTTCCAGGCCTTGTGGTTTCTGCTGCACTATCAATACTGGATCCTCACGGGGACTTCTCTCAGATACCTTGTTATTTCCCTTTGTCATGGAGATCCTGCAGTTACAGATCTACAGGGACAGCCCTTTCATGTACTCCACCACTTCATAGATGGAGTAGATGTTGGGATAGGCCAACTCAAAACCCTGGCCCTGAGCCTGGGTGGTAGCTGAGTTGGTCAATCTACCCACTCTCTTGTGCCGACACCATTAAGGCCAGCTCTCCCATTTATCCAGGCTTTCCCATGCTCATACTTTGTGGCCAGGTCTCCTGCACCCATGCCTCCAGGGCCAGCTCTCCCATGCTACCCAGGCAACGGGTAGGGTCAGCTCTACACAGTCCTCAGAAATAAGCATGGTCCCAAGCACAAATTAGAGATGTCTGCATAGGCTTTGGGGCTAACATGGGCTACAGACAGCAACACAGACCCCTGCTGCTGCAAGGTCATAGACCCAGGCCTGGCAGCATGGGCCAGGACATCATCATGGCATCAGTATCAGCTCAAGCTAGTCATATCAGACTGTTCCTGACCACTCTTACATCTCCAATTCTTCCTATCTTCATAATGCAGATACCGTTCCACTTTTCTCCCTCTCCCTTCTGTCCACCATATACTTGCTCACTGCAGTAGTGCCTGCCCTACCTGCATCATGAAACAGTGGGAAGGGGGCCTCTCATACATAGTATGAGATGGTAATGTACATGGTTTAAGCACATGCACTGGGCATTGTTTTGTTCCTTACACTTGGAATGGAGAGATCTATCACCTTGTAGAGAAGAAAACCCTATAACACCCAAACAGAAAATTATTGTCCTTTCAGTCTGAGAGTTATAATTATTATATTATAATATATTTAATATTATATATTATATATTAAATATTATATATTACAATATTAAATATATTATATTAAAAATTAATTTTGAAGGTCAGAAACAAGACTGGATTTGGTTATATAGAGGAGGGGATCAGACTTAGCATAAAGAGGCAAAGAGCAAATTTCCAATTCTCAACCAGAAAAGGGAGAGAATGGGGAACATATATAATTCTAATTCCCAAAAATTGACATAGGGTGAACAAATTGGGACATCCACATAAAGAGAATTGGCATTCCTAAGTGTATGTTGGTTAAGATCACAGTAGCTATGTTCTGTATCTACACTGTAAAAGACTGTATCTAAGAATGACTGAAAATAACAATGTGTAACTTGTCTCCCCTGAAAGCATCATTTTTTTAAAGATTTATTTATTATTATATGTAAGTACACTGTCGCTGTCTTCAGATACACCAGAAGATGGCGTCAGATCTCTTACAGATCTCATCTTATGGATGGTTGTGAGCCACCATGTGGTTGCTGAGAATTGAACTCAGGACCTCTGGAAGAGCAGTCAGTGCTCTTAACTGCTGAGTCATCTCACCAGCCCCTGAAAGCATCATTGAGCAGGTTTCAAACACTTTCATTCAAAGATAACAAACTTAGAATTCCAGCTTCATTTCTCTTAGGAATGCTGAACTTTCACTCCTAATGAAACTGGCTTCCAACTATCACTGCTTATAAAAATGCAGGCATCCTGTCTACACTCTACACTATTTACAAGCAGAACAAGCTCTCCTGTCCTTGAAGCCAAATGACACAAACTCTGATTGCACTAACTTAGACCACATCCATAGTCCTCAGGTAGATATCACACGCATAGAAGGAGTGCACAGGAAGTGGCTTTGCCAAAGCACATGGATTCCCAAGTAGGATTGAAGGTGTTTCAAACCAGATGAGAGACAACAAATATACCAGGGCAGGAAGCAGAGGTCTACCATGATTGCATATGGTCCTCTCTGTGCTTGGACAAAGATGCAATATTGATTTTTACATTTACACCACAGAAACAAATTTCTCAGAGCTGCTTCACTTTTGTGTATCCATTCCATTCTGAAATTCATCCACAAGGTTTTGTCCATCTCACTGCATCTCATTTCAATCCTTTCATGAGAGCACAGCCAGTGTTGCCATATCCAATGACACTCACCAACCTGAAGGAGAACTGGACTTTCTTTGTGTTGGCCCATTTTCTTTTCTCTCTGAAACCAGTTTAGAAACTTGAAAATTAGGTTGCTAAAGGACATCCTAGATCACTATTTTATTCCTGACCTTCTATCTCAGATTATGACATTCTTATCTTCCCTGCTGAGAAACAGATACTGGCTTTATCTTATAGAAAGCTAGCGCCAGTTCCTAGAAAGAGGACACATGTATAATCAGCATTTAGTTCAACTGATATTGCCTTAAAGGCACTGGGGCTTTGTACAGAGATGAAAAACATCTCTCAAAAATGAGTCTGAGCTCAGCAGTGTTAAGCATTATAGAGGCTACTACAGTTCTGAAGCCAGTGGTTCCCATGAGGACGCATCAACTCCACAAAAGCATCTCATGGCTTCCACTCCCACTCCAGAGACTCATTGTATATGTAAGACCACCGTCTATCCTCTGTGCCACACTATTCTTATCCCAAGGTTGTCTGACACTCAATAAATATTAAATGTGGCAGTAATAATGATGATGATGACCGTGTAAATAAATAAAATGAAATAATCCTTTTAAATCCTTTCCAGATGATCTGTATTAATAATTTCAGAATAAGGGAAAAGCCATTTCCTGAGGTCAAAGGGAATGTCTTCTGGCCTCCTCACAGAGGATTAAGTCATAGTCAGCTTTCTAAGGGAAAATCAGAAAATCTCAGATAAGATTGTTCCCAAGAATCATGAGCCCTAGTTGGAAAGCATGCCAATGGTATTCCTGAGTTTGGAAATAGCACACTGCACCATGTAGCTGCAGATAAAGAGATGTGTGTGTAACATCTGTTAAAGCATGCCTGAAGTCATGGGCATGACCGACACTGCTTATATCTCTGAGCTGTGAACACATCTCCATTATCCTGGTCTTTATGTTTGAACATTATTCATTGTCCTCAGTCTCGATACATAGTAGGTGCTTACTTGGTGGTTGTGAAAGAAACAATAAGTCTTGTTCATGTTTTAAATTTAGCCCTGTAAATTGAGACCATCTGTACACATCCTCCCAGTTGGAGAATGCAGACCAAATGAGCACTGTTTTACCATTTTCGGGCAAGAATTAGAAATTACTCCATCATTCGTGCCATTCCCTATGTGAGCATGTTGTAGCCGATTAGTGATATCTGACATGGGCATAACATATACATGGAACACCAACACTGTGCCAGAAAGTGGCCATCATATTTAAAAGTCTCTCTTATCTACAGTAGAAGGATGAGTTTGGCAGCAAAGCCATTAATGGGGTAATGATCCATTGATAATGTCTGAGTCTGCAGGACTTCGTACCAGTGACTCAGTTGAAGAATAATCAGGCAAATTGCAACTACTGAGAATTTGTTTACAATTACTTTCAACTGGAAAAGATAAATTAGTCTACAAACACCTAATACATGCAAGCACATGATCTTGGGTTATGAGAGGATTCTCAAAACTCAGAGGGGGGAAAACCCCACAACTCCAACCAGCCAGTATTTGGCATTTCACTATTACAGACATTTGTGTAAGCATAAGAAGAGACAGACTTCGATGGAAATGAGACCAAGTTTTACCTGCCATTGACATTTTACTTGGCAGAGTACACACTGAACTCCTTGGCACACAAAGACAAATTGCAGCATTAGGTAAAACACCATCACTGTTCCATTAGTCTACATATCAGTAGATCCCTCTTTTGTTCCTGTTCCCTGACATGGTCACTCTCTGACTTTCCACTGAGACTTACTGCTCTTGAGTAGGGAGGGTCACTGCTTTAAAAAGATGCCCATCTCTTATGTTCCTTAGCTTCTGATTCAAGTCAGGCCAAAGAGGAGCTCTATCTGGGAAGTAAGAAATTTCTGCTACTAAATCTCTACCGTGACCTCTCCTTACTTAAGCTAGCTGCAGTCTCTGATAGATGACTGCCCTTCCTGAGACACCCTGCTCACTAGCAGACCTTCCCGCCTTAGGGATTTCAGTGGGATCTCCTTTTCAAACTCCTTGCTGCTCACTCTGGTTATTGTGTTGCACTTTGTGGTTTACAACTATTAGCATGGCCTTCTTGTAGGTGAAACTTGACTCTTAATTGCTTTGTGCTACATTTCCCTCTGACCCTAAAGGTATGTACGTATTTCTTCTGTGGTCTCAAACATCACCTGCATCATCCTGTGGTCTCAAACATCATCAGCTCTCCACCTCTGTCTCCTTTGTACCAATGACATTGATAATATGACCCTTCTTGGGTTCACTGGGGTTTCCCACCACGTGTACAGGCTCCATGTGTTATACATTGTTAAGAATTCAATGTATATTGGCTAAAGATAGTGACAGTGGTTAAGATCACTGGTTGCTCTTGCGCAGGACCTAGCTCTGTTCCTAGCATCTATATGGTAACCCACAACTACTTGTAATTTCAGTTCTGATCAAACCGAATCCCTCTATGGCTGGCAAGGACTCTAAACTTACATATAATGCACAGACAACCATGCAACAAGACATCCAAGCATAAAATAAAAGCAAGTTCACTTAAAAAGGAATTAATTGTATAATTTTGACAATAATAATCCATAATATGTATTCTTGTGAAAAAATATTTTAACTTTTTTTTATTCCTCAACATTACTTTCTGCAGAGAAAAATGTTTCTTTACAATGAAGGAATTTTGCTCCTGTTGGGGGGAGATGGATAATTGGCATGTCTGAAAATAGTTTTGGCTTCTGTCATAGAATAAGGAGGAACTCAGACCAATCAAGGGACACTGCTAAACACCGTTGGTGCATGGGACAGTTCCCTGTGACAAAGACAGTGACAAAGACTGTGATCCATCCCTAAGCAGTACCTATTAGTATTATTGGGTCTGAGAGTTCCTGCCCCAAGTATTTTGTAAACATGAGCTGATAAATCACAGCTGTAGTGATATGATTCCAAACCAAATCCCAGTCTTGTTTTGGGATCTTTAGCTGTAAGGATTTCAGGTCAGTCATATAGAGAGATAAGTTTTTCAAATTGTTTGAGCCTCTGGGAAATGCAGGCAACCAATCAAAGCATGGTTCCCTCACCTTTGAAGGTTGACATGAACATTAAATCAATAGTGTGGAAGGAGTTGTACCAACTCCATGTTCTATCAGGAAAAAGCATGCCACAGTTCTGTCAACCACAAGATAAAATACGCCTTTTCCTACTCATGGTTAATGAGACTAAACATGTTGAAACAGCAGGTTCTCATTACACAAATCAAGATGATTGCCCAAACTCTACTATTAAGACTCTAGAGAAAGTCTGCATCTTGGCTGCTAGTGTTTGTGTTTTACATGTGCAATAAGGTCCAAGCCTACAGAATTTGCTCCCCCTCCACATCTTTTTTAATAGTTGTATTTCCAGCTGGTTTTTATTTAAGGCTAGGCTTTTGATTTCTTGTAGATCTGGGCCTTGATCCAATTTGGCTGTCAATATTTCAAAGACTCCCCTGGAAGATGGCTCCATGCCAATCAGGAGATCTGATCTACCCCTCTGATAGCTTGGTGAGTACACTAGGGTTTTCAATGCATATGTACTATGGATCTGAAAGTGTCCGTCTGCAGGGATACTATCCAGGGCAATGCAGATTCATGAAATATTAGAATCACTAATTGAGTTAAATAAACTAACAAGTGAAAATCCTGAGGCTTAGAAAATGGAAGAGAATTCTGACACAGAATCTCCGCTCTACAGAGTCTTTTTAACTTCAGTGCTACACAGTTATCCCACTGTAGGGTTGAAGCATCAAGATAAACTTCTCCCCATTTTTTGATTTCTCCTTGCAACTAAACATCTACTAAGTCCTTTCATGTTCTGTTAGCCCTACCCTAGCCATATTCAAACCTTCCAACCAACACATGTGCCACACCACTGTGCATTTGGAAATTTGGAAAGTCTGTGGACACCTGTTTAATCCTATTCTTTTTACTTGGCGTGTGTGTGTGTGTGTGTGTGTGTGTGTGTGTGTGTGTGTGTGTGTAAAATCATCCACTTTCTTCCATCCACTTCCCTATGATATACTTTACACTTGGCATTTCTCATATTCTTCTAATCGCTCCAGAAAATATTGTTCTGCTTCCTTTGCCCATCTCAATCTTATGCCCCACCACCCAAAAACTAATCCTGATACTTTCTCTGATGTTCCATCCATCAATCATTTATTTTCAGTAGCAATCTCTGAAATCTTTCTCCTCCCTTTAACCCTCATTCAGTATAAATATATGACTACTTAAATTTTAAGTTCTACAAGAGAAAGTTATAGTCCAAACAAAAGCTAGGGTGCCATAAACACATCAGGAAAATATGAACAGACTATATCATGAAAACCATTGTACTTAATCGTTAATATCTTACCATGAAAGGGTCTCCTACAACACATTGAGAAATAATCTTTAAAATCACAAGAACCGAAAATTGAGTTAGCAGTGTGCAGGGGCAGTTCTGAGAGAAGCAAGTGATCCTTTTAACAGTGTGGCCCACTCCCAAATGAACACAAGTAAAGTGAAACTTCACAGAGTATCACCGTAAGTCTAGTTTATTCACAGAGATGTCATCATTTGATAATACCCACACGGCAAAAACCATTTTTATTCATTGCTGACAAAAGCTCGAATCAGAACAGCTTCAAAGGAAAAATGGATAACAATCATATTAACTTTAACCTCAAGCAAATTTTGAGTTGGCAACTTCAGTTTTAGAAAGTTATCCTGAAGATAATCCTGTGAAATGATGTACAGTCCAAAATATTCAGTGATGCTTGCTTTTTATTTGTTGTTCTCTTTTGATTTAATAGCAACTCGTTGGATATAATGGCCTAAATCTCCATTAATATAAAATGGAGAAAATTAAGCCAGAACCCTCCCATTGCTTCACATGAGGCAGCTGTTAACAATGGGCAGGGCAGCCCTTTATGCCAATTTGGAGCAGACTATTATGTGTAATAAATGGAAAACAATGGATGAAGAATCTTGATTTCATTTTGTTTGCATTAGGGGAAAAAAGTTAAAACCTGTGCTTGGGTAGTTCTGTGTACATGGCATGTGCAATGTATGCCACAAGACGTTGACCAACCTGGATGCCTTTTAAAGGAATAGTGGTGAGCACTGTCTGCTACCTAAGGGGGAAGGGTAGACTTCACTTTCTTTCTCTTTTGTCCTGTTAACTCTGTAAAGTATATCATCTTAAAGATTGAGTTTGAGACTGACAGAATGGCCTAGAGCACTGCACAATGACCTGTACCGACTGCACAAACACGAAGAACTGAGTTCAGGTCCCAAGTGCCCACATAAAATGGGACATAAGAGTATACACCTGTATTTCCAATGCTCCTACAGTAAATTGGATGAGAGGTTGGAGACAAAGGGGTTCTTCAAAGCTCACATACAGGCCATATAGCCTCCTCTACCTAGCAGTGAAAAGGAAGAGTCTTCTTTGAGATAAGACTAAAATTGAAGACGTATCCCCAAGATTTTCCTCTGACTTCTACATATGTGGTATGGTACGCTGGCACTTGGACTAATATATCCAAACCTGTGTGCTCACACATGAATACAAAGAGATTTTTAAAAAGTAAATTGGATGTACTAAGATGAAGAAATAAGCAACCAAATGAGACGCTTCCCCACTTTAGTGACCTCACTACCTTAGATGAGTTTTCTTTACAACTCCATCTAAAATTATTCTCTCTGCTTATTATATGCCTTTTCTGCTGGAACAGAAGGCAAATAACAATCCATAAATTCCTTCTGAAAGCCTACTGTGTGAAACACAAGTAGAAATCTCCAGGTGTGGATGCAACCCCAGAGGGAAACCATGAGTACCTTGGCGAGATGATGATCTTTCATCTACTAAAATCTTTGCCCATTGCTACCATGTAGTGAATGAGAGTCTGTGAAGTCAGCCTAACTCCCCAGCTGTTTTATTTTCTTCAAAACACTAGATGGTCTTTATACCACAGATGATTTGTATACAGTGTAAAATGAGTAAAATAGTGTAAAATAGAGGACTTAGTGTTAAACTGACAGAAGCCATAGAACTAAACCTGCTCTTTGGTATCTCTGCTGGAGGTTAATAGTATATATTTACTATATACCTTCTATCTTGTTTCATAATTGTTTAATAATCATAATCATAATAATGTGTTCTACTAAATAGAATACCTCCCTGCTTTCTTCCTACCACACTCTGTCTCTATAGTCACTGAATTCCACTGCCTGATGTTCTCAGATTTGAAACCAATGTAACATATTTTTCAAGAGATAGTGATTAGATTATTTTATTTTAAATCATTGTGTAAGTAAACAATGAGACAGTGTAATAGAAGAGAAAGAAAGGATTATTTTGTACAATTTTGCATGTGCTCATTTAGCAGACTGACCACTCTCACCCACATTGTACTGTTGGGGTGTTGTTGTTGTTGTTGTTGTTGTTTAAATTTGGTCATTCTTAGAAGGAGGATGGTGCTTGTTTAATACTCCATCTTGACCATATCAGAATATCGTTAACAAAACTATGAAACAAAATTAAAGCACACTATTTTAGAAACTAGAAAGTTGATTTTTCTTTATATCGAATTAAGAGCTACATATGGGAAAGAATATATGGTTATAAGAGGTCAGTTTTGGGCAAACAGGGTTTCTTGGGAGGTTGCAGGGAAAACTACAGTATATACGCTAACTCCATTACTCAGAATGTATTCAAGGGTTGTGTGGTCCTATATTGCAATGGTGCTCTAGGGACTGAATTCCAGTCTTCAATATTTCTCCTGTTATACTTTCTTGATGTTGATCCTTCTCGTCCTTCAGGACTTGTGTTTTTGTGTTTAGTGTTGTTTGGTTCCCTTTGAGGAACTTGGTGCTGTCAGCTTCAGTCTTTTGTTGCATACCACTCTCGATGGCTAGAATTTTATCTCTTCTCATGACAATAAAGGTTACAAGGGAATAAATCATAAAGTGTCCCCTGTGAGCAGCATAAGGTTTTGATTTAGCAGTACTGAATCTATCACCTTTTGCTCCCACTTTGTGAGGTACCTCAACATCTCTCATGCAGAATACAAAGCAGCCTGTAACCGTGTGTGCACGCAGCCTACTCCCTTACATTAGACTGGCAGTGATGACCCACAGGGTAAAACAGTTCACTGACATTAAGAAAAGAAAGAAGTGGTGTCAAAGAACATGATTTTTTTTCTAGAGTCTCATTTACCCACTATAAAACCTAGTGCAAGATGCTTGATGCTCTTGGAAATAATTTTCTTCATAACATTAGGAATGAAAATTTTCATTCTGTAAAATGTTAGCAAGAATCTCTTTATTCTCTATGAAACTTATTGAAAACTGATAGAGAATATTTTATTGGTTATAAAAATTCTTAAACAAACCATGGGAGTTCAGGATATAAGGTATGTAGTAAATATATAAGATCAACGTCCATGGAGCCACCAGAAAGATCTTAAATATCTTTAGGAAAATGTGAATATATCTACAAGACCCTGAAGAATGAGTAAGACCTGATTTCCTTGAAAGAATAGAAGGACATGTATTTCTTCAAGGTCTGTTTATTGAGCAGTAGCTATATCTCAGACAGTATTAATATGATAGATGGCCACTAGCACAAGACTGTAAGCCCTAATAAAAATTGCCTTATAAGGGGGAAATATACCCAACATAGTTAATGTGTAAACACATAAATCATATATACTTATAGATAAAGCATTACTGAGAAACAGAATAATAAAATGTGACAACAGAACATTTTTCATCACTTTTAGGGGAGTGGGATTAAAAATTGTAAATATGGTGGCTGTGTCCTCTCAGTTGGTTAAAAATCTTAAGATGAGGAAAGAACAGAATATAAACAGTGAGAATCCCATGAAGAGTTTAGTCTGGGGAAAGTAAAGTTGTTAGGAATTTTCTGAGGAGCCAAAAGTTGGGTATTTTTGAAAGTTCTTGGTAGCAGAAAAAGCTCTTGGATATTAACTTGGAATCAATTAAATATATGAATAGAAAATCCCTGAACTTAAGGGAGAGGTTAGGGCAGAAGAGGAAATGTGAAGGGATCAGGATGTGGGCAGGTTTTAAATCTGGCGCCTGAAGGCCTGGAGAAAAAGACAGAGAAAAAAAATAAAACATTAAAATTAAAAAAATAAATAAAACAGGAAAATGAGGCTGGTCTTCAGATGATACCAACTAAGTAGCTAAGGAAATGACCCGAATCAGTACATGGGTTGAAAGGAGTGTCCATCAAGTTGTGAACAAGTTGCTGTCCATATGTAAGCTACACTGGAGTGGTATAACACAAGCTGAGGAGCCCTGTAGGGTTCCGGTAAGAGAGGATCTCCCAACAGAGAGGAAGGACCCTGCTGGAAGCTTGAGAGCGGCTGTGGCTCTACCACCACCCTCACCTTTTTTCTAATATTTTTATTTTCTATATTCTTTGTTTCTATTCCAAAGGATTTCCCCTTTCCCAGATCCCCCCTCCCCATATGTCCCATAAACCTTCATCTTAAACCCCAAACACTCAGGCTTGTGAGAAGATGCTGTTTTCACACACTTTAGATACCTCGTTGACACAGCCCTGGGAAACTCACACAGCAAGCTCAGTTACCCCTAAAGCTGCTACTGGAAACAGCTTCAGGAATTCTGGTATATAAAATCCACCCTGTGACTTACAATGACAAATTCTTTTAGGGTCTCAATGTCAAAATACATGAATGGGTGAGAGACTTGAAAGGGTACACAGGCTTTAGAATGTCCTTCCTTCTTTCCCACTTTCTGATCTATAAAGCAAATGTGTGTAGACACCAGACAGCTGAGGTAATGCAAACCAGTCTTAGAGAGTTCTGCAAGTTCTCGATAATTTCTACTATAGAGATCTCTGGCAAACTTTCGAGCAGAAGCCATTTTTCTTATCCTTAAGAACACTTAGGCCTTCACATAACCACTAAGTCACACATTGAGGCCTCACAGGGCTGTCAAAATGGGCAGCATGCTCAGGAGTTTGGATTCTGTGGCTCTGGGCAAGTGCATAAGCTAGGAGGAGAAGAGGTAAAGGAGAGTTAAAAGACAGAGGTCAGACATGTCCCCTCTCACCCTCGTCTCCCTGGAGAGGAACTGGCAACCTCTCCCTTTAGAAATCCTGGGAAAAAGGAGCTAAGAGTTCTGGGCTAATAACGATGGGCTTAAGTATCAGGCTAAGAGATTATATTTCAACCCGCCAGCAAAGATGACTTCTAGCTAGGGAAATCTGAATTTCCATAATGCTGTGCAGCTTTTAATAGTACCCAGTGGGCACGGATAGTTATGGTGCTTCTTAAGTCTAATTACAATGGAGTCTAAGCCAAAAAGCTCCATGTGAAAAAGCATTTGACTCCTAGCCTGAGCGATATTTAATACAGAAAAGAAAAAAATCGGAACAAAGCACAACATGCAGGCTCCTTATTGCCCCCTTATCACCAAGAACAATTTTTGATCTGGGTTTTTGGAATGCCCATATTCAAATTCTAATGCTACCTTTTAGCCTTCAGATGACCTTGAGCCAGACTCTTCAGCCTTTAACACTCCATATAGAACTGAAACAAAGACTGCTAAGATCCCTAAAAGATCACCTGTCTGTGCTGATTGTGCATTCAATACTCTCTCATCTCAATCATCTTGCTTTTTATTCTTTAAATTCAACTGACTTATTACAATTATGCAATCATCAGATTTCTATGTGACTATATGAGGATGTCTTAGTCTTCCTGTGGCTACTGTAACAAAACCTCTTACAACAGAAATGTCTTTCTCACACAGGTCTGGAGCCTTAGATTTCCAGTGTCAAAGTGCCAGCAAGTATGGCATCTGTTGATTATATTTCTAGTGTTACAAAAGGTATCATTTTACATTGTTTTTGCACGTGATCGAGATGGAAGGGGATGACTTGCACTTTAGGGTCCATACAAGGAAACAAATCTTGATCATGAGAATGTTATTTTCATTGTCAGATTTGACTAGATTTTGAATTGCCTCTGGGTAAATGTTTCCAGAAAAGTTTAACTGGGGAGAGAAAACCCACCATGAAGGTGGGTGACACCATTCCACGGGCTGGAGCCCTACATTAAATGAAGAATAAAAGCGAGAATTAAGCATTACTAGTCTCTTTCTGATTCTTGACTTTGGATATAGCGTGCCCAGCTCCTCCTATTCGCAAAGCCTTCCCTGTCAAGGTGGTCTTTATACTCAAGCTCTATGTGTCAATAATGAATAAGAACATGTCATGAATTGAAATGGAATGGAAAAAACAAGGAAAGAGTTTGAAGGCAAGAGGGAAGAGTAGAAATCATTTAAATACAATAGTCATGCATGAAATCTCAAAAATTTAAGTATTATATATTAAAATTTTGATAAATAAAGTTAAATATAATTAAAGTCTTACAATAACTTTGTGAAGTAAGCATTGGCATGTGCAATTTGAGAATTACAGAAACTGACGCAAAACTGGTAAAATAGCTTTCCCACCTTTGCTGGGGAAGCAGGTTTGGGACCCTATCCAGGCCCCTGAATCTTTCTCTCACATCCTGACTGTGGTGCTTCATTTGGAAGAAAAAAGAATGGGAAACAGGAAGACAACACTGATCCAAGTCTCCACTTCACCAAAGAAAGGGTGGGCAGAACATGAAGTTTCTGACAGTACCATTCAAGACCAAGGCCAGCTTGAAAACAACAAAAAGAGTTATTAGGTTCACAGATGAAATAAAAGAAAAAATCAGTCTCTTAGCAGATAAAACAAACAATTGCTTAGAATCCCAAATGGTTCTACCTGATACTCAGGAAATGGATATCTATATTTGCCATAATTTTATACCAAGTCCATGAATAGGAAATTGATTTTTGCTTAGAGCAAGAAGGCTTTTTTTTTATTTTTGGCTTTTTCTTTGCAATTCCATTTTCATTTAGATGTTGGCTACCACAAGCTCCTCATGCCCTTTCCCTTACTACATGGATCTGCATTATCATCCCAACTGCTAGAGGAGACAGGGTACAAGGGACCAGTGCCTTTCTATATCTGGCCATCCATGCCTAATCTACCAGATACCTTTGGACATACTTTCTTGTTGATTTTTACATTATATTTTTAAAATAACTAGATTATTAATATTATCATTAAAACCCAGGAATCTTAGGCATACAGTTTAATGCACTTTTAACTTTTGTAATCACATATACATTTTTTGATGTTTTTAATTTCAGTTCATTATTAATATGTATAATTAATCTATTAATACTAAATAAATCATTAATAAATAATAAATTGTTTTTGATTGTTGTGTGGGGTATGCAAACTATGGAGTGCTTATAGAGGTCAGAAGACTCATCTGTGGAGTCAGGTCTCAGCCTGCCTTTACATAGCTTTTAGGGATATAACTCAAGGTATCAATTTGTGCAGCAAGTGTCTTTTTGCTTCTGATTCATCTCACAAAGGACAAATAATTTGTGAGTTTGGTGGGGGTTTTTTGTTTGTTTGTTGTTTTGTTCCTGTATCATTCTAGAACGTGTTAATTGAGCTGGGTCCCTATTTAAGACACAGAAGGACTTACTGATTCAGAACCTTCAGTCACTCCTTCCCTGCCACGCACAGTGCCACCCTCTGGTTATCCCTCTCTCTAGTGTGTGGTTTTCTTTATTTCTTTTCCTTCGCATCTGTTTTATGTGTTCTTGACCAATATAAAAAAGGAGGTTTACAGCGTGACCCTGCTGTGTCTGCTCTTTCTGGTTTTTACACCCATGAGGTATTCATTGCTGTCTGCCTAGTCATTAGTTGATGGACATAGAAGTGGTTTTAAGATTTTTTTAATTTTTTTATTTGTTTCAACTTTTGATACCATGACTCAAGCTATGACTGTTATGAAAGTTCTCTCATTGTCACACGGTCATTTCTGTGGAATAAGAATATGGGAAGAAATTGGTGATTATAATGTTGCAGTATATTAAATTTTATAGCAAATTTCCATAGTTTTCTTGTTCCACATTACTTCTCTGCCAACACTGTTTTCAGTCTTCTTGCTTACACACTCCCCTTGAAGGTTGATACTGTGTGTAACTGTGTGTGACTTTTATAGTCTAGTCAATCTATTTTGTGCATACTAATATATCACCCAGTCTATTTTATGTTTATCAGTGTAGTCAATATGCATTTCTCTAATATCTAACCTTGATAAGTGTCTTTTCTTGCAATTATTGAACCTTGCATGTCTTTTTTATGTGGGATCTGGCCTAGACTTTGTTCACAATTTTTTAAAGTTTTTGGTCTGTTTATTTTTGAACCGTAGGAACTGATTGCCTACTAGGAATATAAATCCATTCCCAGATACAGGATTATAAATTATTTTGTTCAATTTGTGCCTTGTCTTTTCATTTCTGAAAGTTACTTTTGATGAGCTGAGGCATTCATTTTTAACAAGTTCAGCCTGCCACCTGATTATCTGATTTTATGGCTGAATGTTATGTTAAGAAAGCCATTCCTAGAGCAAAGACACAAAGAAACTTGGCTCTGTGCTCTCTGCTCTCACACTTAGGATCGTAGCATCTCAGCTACATTTCTAAGGTGAGGTATGGCGTGAGTCTCTCTCCTTTCTCCTTTCTCCTCTCTCTGAGAAAGGGTTTTTATGTACCCTGAGAGTGGCCTTGAAAGAGCTGTGCAGCTGAAGATGTCTTTGAGTTTCAGATCCTCCTACATCTACATGCAGGGCTGAGAGTGGTAGCCAGTGTTGCACGCAGGCCGCAGAGTTTGTCCAGCTCCTCAGGCTAGTGCGCATGTTCCCTGTGTTACTCCTGAAAATACTGCACTTTCTTCATTAATCTGCTTTAGGACCTCAGCCAAAGATTCCTGAATCTATCTTCCCTCTCCCATCTTTTTGATTTATTTATACACCTTGTTTATGATGATGGCATACTGTCTTAATCACTGCTACTTCATGGTTTTAAAATCGCGAGTTTTCTTAATGTGTTCTTTTTCAAGGTAAATTTTTAGGGTCAACTTGTGTCTACAAAACTACAATATTTCTGAATCAGATGGACTAAGAGTCATAGTTTGAAATAATTAACGTCCATACTGAGCCTTCTAGTCAAACAAACAAGCAAACAGGCAAACAAGCCAATAAACATATACATATATTTAATTACACCTCTGTGCCCTCTCCACAACATCCCTGGCTTTCAGCATATAGATCTTTGTACACTACGACAGATTCATTCCTAATACTGGTCTATTTAGTGCTAGACTGAAAATTATTGGAGTTGTTAATTTTCTTTCTCCAAGTGCTACTTGGAAATGGACACAGACTTTCTGTTTGCCATTGCTTCTGCCTCCTGAGAACCACGATTCATTAATCAAGCCTCAGAATTTCAGCCTCTTTACGTTCTTTTATAGTTTCTTTAAAAATGTATAACTATACAACCAGGTCAATCAATATGTAGTTTTTTTTCCTTTTCTCTTTATTTCTATTTTCTTCTTTGTTCATTTTTTTGTCCAGTTGTGTCAATCACTGTTTCGATCAAGAAAGTCCTTTGGCACATCTTGGGATTGAAGCTGGAGGGTGATGAATTCTCTGGTTTTGTTTATTACCAAATGCATACTTTTTCTACTATTGTGAGGTGGAATTGTGCCTCTCAAGGTACTTTTTTTTACTTGAAAATATTTGAAGCTTTCCATTATACTATCTTCTGACTCCCTTTGTTTGTGGTGAGAACTAAGCTATCACTGTGACTGATAGTCACTTATTTTATGTCTTCTGTTTACTCTGATATACTTTAAGGCAGTCAATCTCAACCTGTGTATTGCAATCCCTTCGGCAATACTTCTATCTCCAAATATATTTATATTAGGATTCATAACAGTGGCAAAATTACAGTTATGAAATAGCAATGATAATAATTTAATGGTTGGGGATCACTACAATGTGAGTAACTATATAAAAGGGCCACAGCATTTGGAAGGTTGAGAACCACTGTTTTAAGGAATTTTCTTTATTTTGACCACTTATTACCCAACACTGACAGACCACACTTTTGTTCAATTTGTACTTATTTGCCTAGGTATCACTGAGATTCCAAAACAGTTCAAAGAAAATATTTACATATCCAATGTTTACATTGTCAGACCCAGACTGTAAATGGGGACAAGAAGGGATAGAAATGTGTGGTGGTGAGACAGAAGCCTCCCTCATCAGGGTAGCCTCTGAACAACAGAGTAAATATCCAGTCTTGAGTACTTGCTGCTTGAGGAGCAAGGTCCCACTGTGCTTAAGGCTAAAGCGGGCCTTCCTAGCACCCCTTCTATTCCTGGATTTCTGTTAAGTCCGCACTTTGAACAATGTTGGAGAGTCTTAAGCAATGAACACTGCTGGAATTTTGAGGCAGAAGCCACTTAGTAAACATTTACATACGTCATGTGCTGCTAGAGTCACAATGCCTGAGGTTTGCTGTCTTCAAACTCTCCACTCACAGCTTAGTGTTCACAATCTCTATTTCACCCTGGTGTCATTCTAGCTTCTCCCAAATGCTTCCACACCCTTCACAATATTATTACCTCATACTACTGATGATTCAGAATAGCTTTTATTTCTCCGTGCTATGACTTACGTTTGTGGAAACTTCACAACTGGTTCTGCTATGATGTTAGATCCCTGCTCTAGAAAAGCAAGGGCCATCATGAACTTCCACCTCTCCTCAGGTCCTTCCATTCCTGTCTATTCCTTGTCCTTCCTCATTATTGACTCCTGTTTTCCTTTGCAAGGGTTCTGTATGGCTTCCAGAACGGACTAGATACATGCAGCACAGTGGAATGGAACATTCATATATTCCAAAATAACCTTCTCCTTGGGAGAAAACCTCAGCATAGGATAGTCTAGACTTGGGGTCTAAGCACACAGCACCCTCTAGAGTCCAACACCTATGATAATTTTGAGGCATAATTTCTCTCGGTTCTCCATTCCCTCATTTAGGCCTCAGTTGCTTTAAATGTTTGTTACTTCCCTACAAATTCTTGCCCTCCATATCTCTCTTCCCTGCTGAACAATAAGTTGTTTCCCGACAATAACAGGCAAGAGTGATTAGCATTTGGTCTTTGTCTCTGTGTGGCTCCAGCAGGTCAATAGTTGTATTCATCTGACATGAAAGATTATCAAATCATCAGTTCTAAGGACAGTTTTAGTTCTAGCCTGGCTAATGGGATCATGCATGTTGATGCAGAGGGACAGAGAGTACACAGGCTCTCAGATGGTAGCTTCATTCTAAGCAGCGGTCACTGCCATGAGTCACCAGCTGGTGCTGGACCCAAACCTAAGTATAAAATGGCTTCTATTATCTTATCATCTGAGTGTGAAACATTGCTTTAATTTGTATGTGAAACACTACTTCCTGCCACCACGACATAGTCCTTCTATCATGTCGCCTCCAGCTGAATAAAGAAGTGGGTCACAGATAAGAACAGAAATGATCAGCTAGAGACAGCTTCTCCCATCTCTTAGGTTTCATTTCTTGATTCTACAATGTTTACATGCTTTTATTTTCTTTTTAACATTTATTTATTTATTTATTTATTTATTTATTTATTTATTTATTCATTCATTCATTCACTATACATCCTAATTGCTGCCCTCCTTCCAGTCCCCCATCACACAATCCCTACCCCCATTTCCATCCCCTTCTTCTCTGAGAGTGTGGTGGCCCCTCCTGGGTATCCCCTCACCCTGGCACATCAAGTCTTCAGGGCTAGTCACACTGTCTCCCACTGAGGCAGCCTAACTAGAAGGACATATTCCACAGGCAGGCAACAGCTTTAGGGATAGCTCCCACTCCAGTTTTTGAGCAACCCACCTGAAGATTGAGTTGCATCTACTATGTATATGTGGGGTCTTATGACCAGCCTGTGTATGCTCTTTGTTTGGTGTTTCAGTCTCTAAGAGTCCCCCACGTGTCCAGGTTTGTTGACTTCTGGGGAGGTCCTATCCCCTTCAGGGCCCTCAATTCCTCCTGCAACTCTTCTGTAAGAGTCCCTGTGCTCCATCAAATGTTTGACTGTGGCTTTCTGTCTGCTTTAGGCAGCTTCTAGGTGAAGACACTAGAGGACAGTTATGCTAGGCTTCTGTCTGCAAACGTAACAAAGCAAAATAAAAAGTCTCAGGGAGTGTTGCTTACCCATAGAATGAATCTAAATTTGGACCAGTTATTGGTTGTCTATTCCCTTGATGTCTTCTCTATCCCCATCCCTGCATTCCATGTAGACAGATTAAACTAGGGTAGAATGTTTTGTGGGTGGATTGATGTCCCTATCACTCCAGGGGGGTTCCTGCCTGGTTATAGGAGGGAGCCTCTTCAGGTTCCAAATCCTCAGTGCTGTCAGTTTCAGCAAAGGTGACCCCCATTGATCCCTGAGAGCCTTTCCCTTCCCAGGTCTCTGGCACATCCTCAAGATGCCTCCCAACCTCTCTCCCCTGCCAGCTGCAGATTTCCATTTTCTTCTCAAGAAAAGACAGCCCTCTTTTCTGTCTCTCCCCCATATCTAATCCCATTTCTCCTCGCACTGTCCCCTCTCCTAAGCAGTTTCCTCCTTCCATCTGCTTCCTGTGACTATTTTATTTACCCTTCTAAATGATATTCAAGCATCCTCACTTGAGCCTTCTTTTTTGCTTAGCTTCTTCGGGTCTGCTGAGTTTAGTGTACATATCCTGTACTTCATGGCTAATATCCACTTAGTACATACCATGCATGCCCCTTTGGGACTGAGTTATCTCACTCAGGATAGTGGTCATAATGTCATTGTTTTTAATGGATGAATAGTATTCCATTGTGTAGATGTGCCTACAGGATATCTAGGTTACTTCTAGTTTCTGGCTATTATGAATAAAGCTGTGTGGTAGCTGAGTAAATGTCCCTGTGGTATAGTGGAACACTTTTTAGGCATATGCCCAGGAGTTGGATAGCTGGGTCTTGAGGTAGAACTATTTCCAGGTTTCTGAGAACCCACCAACTCTTACTAGAAATTTGTTCCTTATTTACTGAAGCAAGATCTGCCCAGGGCAAACCATATTCTGGTCACCCTTAAAAAGTATTGAATAATTTTTCTGGTTCCTTTTGGTAATTTCATTCTAGAAGATGAAAGTTTTACTTGTTTTTGATTCTCCATATCTCTCTTATAAAGACAGTGGCAGATTTTTCTATAGAACATACTCTGTCAGCCCACTGCCTCTGAGAACCTTATTACCTTTCTCCATGCCCCCTTTGTGTGTGAATTAGATTGATTGATTTAAGTCTTGGGTTCCTTTTTAATGATTTCACTGTACAAAACCATCAAAGAGTGATGGATCCTCAAGCCAAGAAGAGGCTCCAGCAGCCCAGAGCTTTTCTATGGGTCTGAAGAAATCAAGACAAGACTGCTGCATCATTTGTCCTGAGTCAAGTGGGAACCCAACACTGTAATGGGAAATAGCAGCCAGGGTTCCCTAATGCCCACTCAATGGTCTCTATGGCTAACAAAAGGATATAGGCTATAAAAATTGCTCATAATGTATAAAGAAAAATGAAAATTTAAGAGAGGCTGGAAACAATGTATGCTTTCATTCCACACATATTTTGACTACAAATTACTTAATAGCCATTTTCAAGATAGAGGAGAGAGAAAAATAGAAAAAATATTTCCTTGTTCATGGAACTCATATTTTAATACATGAGCCAGATAAGAAATAAAGTCCAGAAATAAAATTTAAAAAAAGTGTGTCAGGTATGCTAAGTGCCACAATGAGAAAATAATCAGAGAAAGGAGGTCAGGAACCAAGAGAGATAAGGCCAAGTGTAATTTAATTAGGGAAGCTATTAGGAAAAGCCTCTATGCTGTATTGCATTTAAGCAAATGTGGCATTGTCTGCTTCACTATCCCAGAAGGGGGTCATCTTCCTCTGCCTTCTAATCCTTTGCCACTCATTGTCAGGGACTGTATCTCAATGGGAACTTTTGGGACTTCCCCTCACTAACAATCACGTCACACATGGTATGGTGATGCATTATGCTTATCGCATTTAGAAACTATTCCTTGGTTGGTGTTTCTCTCTTCCCCCTCATTCTTAATGAAATCATGGGACTACTGTGAAATGGGTGATTCAAGCCTTTCTCTGAGAACAGGATGAAAGAACAAAAATGTGGGCTAAAATGGTGGCCCGCGTCTGGCCCAGGACTTATCTTGAGGCTACATGATTTGTGGCCACATCCTCTACACGTGGAGGGGCTTGGGGCATTGCCCTTATGTGACTGATGGCCACAGAATTATGGTGAGCTAATGCCTCATGTCAGGAGCCTGGTGTCTAGGAGTGTGGCAAACACCTACCATTCTTTGCAGGATCACCTGCTGGGTCACCGGGATTGAAACCTAGCTTGATCAGAAACCAGGCCACCATTAATAGACCCACACAAAGGAAACATTAGGCATGTGTCCTTGTCCAGGAGTAAACTTGGCAAAGTCCAGTCCAGGAATGGAGCCAAAGCCTCAGAGGAGTCAAGGTTGCAGTTTCTGGAGGTCTTACTCTTCTCCTGTGTTGTGGTTAGCAATCCTAGGGCAGCTGTGTCTGATGTATCCTGTGTTCTTTTGACCAACATTATCTGTTTTAGTTCTATGCTGACCTTCATCACAAACACACACACACTCAAATAGTATGTACGAATCCATGCTGTTTAATAAATGTGCTTGGCATTAAATCATCAGTGTATGCATAACTGCTTGCTCTCAGCTGTTCTTTTGTTCTTTATTTTTCATGCCCAGTCCTCCCCATCAACACCCACTGCAGGGTTAGGACACGGGACAGCACCTGTCTTTGTAACCTTGGAATATCTGCACCCAAGATAGTGGCTAACTCGTAGCAATTTGGGGGTGTCTGCTTAAGGAATGGCTGAGTGAAAGGGTGGGTAGATAAATGGGGCAGAAAGTAGAAACACAGAACAGATTATACTTAGTTGATAATCTAACTGTAGTAGTATTTTTTAATCTATGTGCACTATACATGATGCTAAAATTGAGTCTACTACTCCTCTATTCCATTCTGAGTGGAACTTGATGACTTACTTAATGAATAGAGGATGGCAGATGTGACAGTTGGTGCATCTAAGGGTGTTCTTTAGAAGGTTTCTACGGTTCTTGCTGCAACTTAACCTGGGAAAAGACTGTTGTCTTGTGAAGACAGACCATGTGGAAAAGGAAACCCAACTAGCTCCAAGCTAAGTCAATGTGTCAGACCTGTCTCTGTGGCCATCTAGCTGCTACTGCATGAGTAAATTCAAGCTAGAACTGCTCAGCAGAGCCCAATCATCTAAGAAATGGGGGTGTGTGATGCACTGGTGCCTCAAGCAACTGAATTTGTGGAATTTTGCTATAATATAGTAAATTACTAGAATGCACTGGTGAGAAAAATAATTATTGTGGATTCATAGTCACTTGATGTTTGCAACAGCCACAACAATATAGAGAAAGCAGGTGTGACTGGCACATAACATTTATGAAGAAATGCTAGTTAGTGGGATCTAGGATTAGAATCCCAGCCTAGACTTAAAGGGGTGGTCAAGGTATTAAAAAGAGAATGAGTTGAAAACAAAAGAATTTATACACACAATGAGTATAATATTTTCTGCATTTTTGACTTTATTTAACTGACTTCAGCTTGAGCTGAGAATGTATAAATTAGTTTTACCTGAACTGGATACTTAAATCTTAAGATTATATACGAACTATGAGTAAAAAGAAAATAAATAAAATTCTTGTATACATGGGATAGCACTGACTGTGCCTTTTATTCTGTGTAGCATCTTGGAAGTACATACTGAAATTTTTGCATCTTCCCAGCTGTTTCTGGACTTAATCCAATCATTTAGTAACTACCAAGAAGTCCAGCAGAGCAAAGGTTCAACTCTTCTCTCTGTTAATTAGTCCAGGCAGTTTAGAAGGTCCCAGCCTTGAAATTCATTTCATGTGCAGTATCACCAATTAGGTCAAATCTGTCTGAAATTTCTAGAACCACAACTTAGCAATCAGTTGAGAGACACACCAATGTAACAAAGGCCAAGTTAGATTTTCTTTAGTGGTTCCCTCAAGACAACACTTCAAAGTCTTTTTAAGACGAAAAATTATGTTTTATATGCTTTGTGAAAATAAGTGTCCAGTTTTGAAAGATGTGCTAGTGAGCAAATGCTTGTTCATTTGACTCTATTCAGTAACCTAAAGAAAAGAGCATTCCTGCATTTTCTTGTCTTTTTTCATTTCCCACATTTTTTAATGAACTTTTCACTAGTCATCAGTCTTTCCAGTGAAAAGTTCCACTCTGGTGAAGATGGGCTTAGCAGAAGGATCACACTTTGTCCATCTGCCCAATACGGCCACATTGATTAAATATACTTTTCACTATTACATAAGACATTTAAATTTGCTTCTCAAAGCCATGTAGCCAAGCTGGTTTGCTGGGAACAGACTGGACCTTAAATCCAGCAAAAATCACACCAATCATGAAGGAACTTAAAGGTATATCTGGAGATGTCTTCCTTCCACAACACCCTCACTCCATTTGGAAGGAACTAACAGCTACTGGAGTCATTCCTTCATGGGGAAAACTCTGTCTTCCTGCATCATCTAGCATCAACTGCTCCCTATCTGTGCTTGGCGGGGCAGATAAATGAGTATTTGGATTTTGGTTTGGAGTCTTGAGAAAGTTTCACCTTTGCACATTGGCTTTCTCAGCAATCATGTGAGACTGAAGAAGAGACTGAAGCAGGGCTTCTGCCAGAGCGAGCCTGAGGAATGGACACAGCAGGCCAGAACACAGCCCTGTTTCCCTTCGCTTCTGAGCTGGAACCAACCACAGCCTTGGCAAAATGCAAGGCACCACATGGGACCGCATAGGATAATATGAAAGGACCAGACTCATGATCGAGCAACAAGTCATGCTACTAATAAGAGAAGTCCTCACATCTCCACATATATACTTAAATTGATATTTTCCATGAAAAATGGATGCCAGTGATGGAATCTTTTAGTGTTGTATTGGATCCGACTCTCACTTTTTTCTACCTCCTTTAAATACTGACTCTTGAAACCAATGGACATTAGCTTAAATGGGAGGATAATGAGCCTTTAGAGATCGCAAAGTCTCTGCTCTAAAGTCTGTGCAAATGATCCATTACACATGTGATACAATGTTGACCCCTTAGTATCTTAAAGGCTGCAGAAGACAGCTAAGAAAAAAGTGTGCAAACTGGACAATCTTGCAATTTGAAGGCTTGGCATTTATCTGCTTTCTCTAACAAAATGTTCTATTGTTGTACATATAAACTACACTTCTTCATGACCTGCTTGAGATTTAAAAAAAAATTTTTTTGCTAATATTGTGTCTTTATTATCCTATTGAGCTGAAGAATCTACTTTAATAGTAGGTGTGTGTATGTCTGTATGTCTGTATGTGTGCATTTGTACAGGCATGAGTATGCATGTGCATGTTTTGTGGGTGCATAATTTTTACATGTATGGATGCTAACTATTGCTGGATCTTTTGTATGTATTATAGGCTCTTCTATGACACAAAACTTTATAAATGAAGATGAAGTTCTCTAAACTAGAATTGTCAATGATGCTAACCAAGTTTAATGTTTCCACATTTCTAATTATATTATGATTATTATCTTCATCAAAGACAATTAGACACCATAACACTGGATACCCCAAGCAGTACCTCATCATGATTAAAAAATATTGAGCATTGACTAATTCATAAATAAGGATGTAACTTCTAAATTAGTTTTACTCTTTTAGAAGCTTCATGAGTGTTGTCCATTAAAATTCTTCAAACGCTTTTGCTCTTCATAGTTGTGTAAAAGCTTTTGACTAATTGCTGTCTGTTAACATTCTGCAGCAATATATCTTCTTACAGAGGACATGAAGAACATCATCGAGTAGCTATGACATTACCCACAGAAAAACAGAATGGACTCTGTGTATGCCTGACCTCAGGGTTATTCCCTCTACAGTTCTTAGTTGCTCAACTGGGCTTACACCTGTTTAATGCATGAACTCCTAGATAACAGTCATCGCCTGCCCAATATGGGATCAAATCAGACCAACCTGGACACATCAGACCCTGATGATGAGAAAGAATAGGGCAAATAAACGATAGGTGGTTGATCAATGATATCTTCAAGAATATTACTCAGACACAAAAAAAGAAGGTTGTCAAAATTGAATTGAAGTAAGTCATGAATAATATGATATCATTTGCTTATAATCCTGACACTTATCCAATAAACAAGAAGATCATATGTTTGAAGCCAACTTAAGCTTTATGGTTAGACCCTGCTGAAAAATATAGATTTTGCTCGAGCCATCCCTTCTGAAAATTACTAAAAAGCAAGAGGTTACATGGTTCCTACTTGCATTTCTCATATTTGTTTGAGGCTTTAATATATTCCAAAGCACTCACAAAGTGTTAAGCAGGGATTAGTGAAGTATGCCTTGCTTGGACAGGGAAATATCTGAAGAGATGTTAGTGTCCCTCACTTTGACTATTGGACTATCGAAAAGCAGACCCCATGAAAATGGAGTTCCCCCAGGAATGGTAGAACAGAAAGCTGAAAGGTTTCTGCCAGGGAGAAAACTTTGCTCACACAAAGAGATTTACAATTTCTCAGACAACCTTACAGGATAGACAATTGAAACAGACTCCCAGACCTTAGCACACCTGACATCACGGTGGAAGCAACATTCTGACTTTAAAACCGAGCACATAGGCCCAAACACCTGCCAAAATGGGAACAAAGACCTGGTCCATAGTTCCAGAAAGTTCCAGTGCTGGCTAGTTTTTTTGTAAACTTGACACAAACTAGAGTTATCTGAAAGGAGAAAATGTAATTGGAGAAAATTCCTCCAAAAGATCCAGCTATAAGGAATTTTCTTAGTTAGTAGTGTATGGAGGTGCCCAGCCCATTGTGGGTGATATTGCCCTTGGACTGCTGATCCTGGGTTCTATAAGAAAACAAGCTGAGCAAGCCATGAGGAGCACAACAGTAAGTAGCACCCATCCATGTCTTCTGCATCAACTCCTGCCTCTAAGTTCCTTCCTTGTTGGAATTCCTGTGCTGACTTCCTTCAATTATGTATAAAAAATACAGAAGTATAAACCAAGTAATCCCCGTCCTTCCCAATTTTCTTTTTGATCATGGCTCTTTGTAGCAGCAATAGAAACCTTAACTGAAACAGTCCCTAAGTGTGCTACTATCCTTGTGATTTTGTTTTCTGTAGCTCTTGATAACTGAGCTGTGACTATCAGAATGTAGTTTTTGTGCATAAAAGACAAAGGGCTATATATAAGTCTCAGGGCTTCATGATTTTGGCAAGTACCTAATGCAACCACCAGTCAGCAATAAATACATTCTTTTTGTTTTAGGAGTGTCTATGAGGAGGTCTCGGGAGAGTTTAACTCACAACAAATGATGGCTCAATAATGGAATAATGGGTGGGACCACAATTTGACTGGTGGGACACAATTTGACTACAAATATATATGTAAAACTTTGGCCTTCTACTTAAACCTTAACTTCAACCTCAAAGTATTCCAAAAATAAATCTGGGGTAGGTAGGGAAATCACTAGACCTCTTTAAGTTTTTCCCAATTTGGCCATATTTAATACAGACTTTTCTGCATTTCACTTAGAAATGAAGATCTATGTTGGACTGTTGATCATTGAATCATTTATTTCTGACTGTCATATAAAGCCTGTTTCATAAGAAAGGTAAACTCCTTGCTGCACCAACCATGTGGAATATCCATTTTCCACAGTCCCTGCTATGACAACTACTCAGTTATGGGAAATTCCCTACTCACAGTATCCATAAGAACTAAACCAGACAAAAGACACATGGATTAGCAAGGCAGCCAATACAGGCACTAGTAGGTGTCCTGCTATTGAGCAAAGGCAGTGTTGTCAAAGGAAACTGTTGGTCAAAGCCATAGCAGGTGACATATTAAACGGTACATGCCAAAATGATGAATGACCTATGATGTGGAGACAAAAATAAAGGGCAAGGAGGGCCTTCTGTCTGCAAGGGGAAGTTGAATCATATATGAAATATAAAGTGGGGTCACCATCATTCCTGACATCATTCAGGAAGAAACAGACAGAGACAGTAATTGGTCCTTGGATAGCCTTGGCAACTAAAGGCTCCTTAGACTTCTGCACCTCAGTCTGGTTCCTGTCTACACATATCTCCATAGTAGACTTTCCACTTGTGGTGGTTGGAATGGGCCCCATCCCTTTGGAAACATGATGCTAATGTGCTTTGGACTAAACACTGTGCCTAGGCCTGCTTTAAGTAAGACTGAGAGATGCTGCTTTACAATTTGGAGAGGACAAAAGAAAGCCTGTTCCTCTGAGTGGTCTGACATGCTGCTCCTCAATGGCTAGAGAAGTCAGACCCTTACCCAGCTCCCTGTAGAACATATAATACTGAGTGAGTAAAATGAATTAGTTAGTTACTTATCCCACCAGATGCTAAGCCCATGTCTGGATCGCTCAGAATCCTACTCAGTGTTTGATGCAGAAATCAACGGCAGCCTCATGACACACAGCCTTCTGCCACATGCCTTTATCTCTCTTACACACAAGTACTCACCACTGCTGATGTCCATATGTCCTTCCTAATCAACATGTTTCAGAATTTGATATTCTTCATATTATATTCCTCTACGGGCTTGAGGATGAGATTTTTTTGACTGTTGTTTTTTTCGTAATTTTTTTTGCTCCAAAATAATAGCAGTCTCTATTTCACATTTCCATGAAAGCAATATAGACTTATTACAGATAATTTGAAAACTATAAAAAAAAGAGAGTAGGGAAAAATATTCCAGATTAGAAACAACCAGTATTAACATTATAACACACTCTGTCTGATTTGCTTTTTTTTATTTATATTTTTATTCGATATAATTTATTTACATTTCAAATGATTTCCCCTTTTCTAGCCCCCCCCCCACTCCCCGAAAGTCCCTTAAGTCCCCTTCTCTTTCCCTGTCCTCCCATCCACCCCTTCCCACTTCCCCGTTCTGGTTTTGCCGAATACTGTTTCACTGAGTCTTTCCAGAACCAGGGGCCACTCCTCCTTTCCTCTTGTATCTCATTTGATGTGTGGATTATGTTTTGGGTATTCCAGTTTTCTAGGTTAATAACCACTTATTAGTGAGTGCATACCATGATTCACCTTTTGAGTCAGGGTTACCTCACTTAGTATGATGTTCTCTAGCTCTGATTTGCTTTTTAAAACTATATTTATTCTTAAATTATTTGATTTTTATTCAACATTACCTCATAGTTATTTGAAAGTATGATGAAATGTTTTCAAGACATTAAGCTGCTGTTAAGTGGCATATGAATGGGGCTCACAATTTACTCAAACATTTCTCTATTGAACGTGTAGAGAAAGTTCTATCCATCACTGCCTGCCAGTCTTGGATCCCACAGGATGCCAAGGAAAAGAATATCAAGTGACACAGTGGTACAGGAGTTAAGGATCTCCACCACCAGCCTTCATTCAGAGAATCCCAGGTGACCAATGACTTGGGTTAAGCTCCAGCAAACTTCCCAGCATCCTGTGCTTCAGCTTCCTCATCTCTGAAACAATAAGGAAAGCCTTTACTCTGTAGGTTGTGGGGGAATTGAATTGAGTAACATCTGAAAAAACAGTCTGCAAAGGTGCCTGACCTGTCCAATCACAATTATATTGTTGTCATATCAAGAGAACAATGATCCCTTTCCTATCTTTGGCTTTTAGTGAACAGGCCCCTTTAGTCAAATCATTGGCTCTATCTTGTTTACTTTAAATGCATTGCTCACAATGGGAACAGGAGGGGCATGCCTTAAAAAGAGTTTAGAGGTTTACAGTGTGGTGTGTTGAGAAGTATCTAGCTATATTTGTGTTACTGTGATAAACACCTCAGTAAAAATTAACTTAGGAGACAAAAGGTTTTATTTGGTTTACGATCTCACATAGTTGGGCTGTCATTTCAGGGAAGTCAAGTCAGCCAATCACACCTGTACACAAGAGATGAGACTGAATAAGTGTACACATGCTTCCTTCTCAGTGCACACCCTCTACTCTTATTTGGTTCTGACCCATTTTCAGGCCGAGTCTTCCCACATCCATCAACCTAATCAAGACAATTCCCCAGGGGTGCCCATAGACTAATCTGCTCTAGAAAATCCCTCCCTGAGACTCTCTTTCTACACTGTGACAAATGACAATTAAATGTAATCATCAGGAAGAATGACTCCTAAAGTGTTAAGTATAAGTGCTAATGCCCATCTGTAAATGTGATCCTATTTAGAAAATGGGTTTATCAAAGTAATTTCATAATGACACCATCCTGGGTTTAAAGTGGACCCTGTATTCAATAACAGTTATCCTATGCGGATACAGAGATAGAGGCACTGTAGCTACAAGATAAGGAATGCATGGAACCACCAGAAGCGAAATGAAGCAAAGAAGAATCCTCTCCTTCAGCTTTTGTGGGAAACTCAGCCCTATTATCAGCTTGATTCCTAAACTCTGGAACTATAAGAAAATATATCTTTAATGCTTTGTGGTTTGTGGTAATTTATAAAGAAGAATCTGGGAGATGAATCTATGCATAGAAAAGAGTCCCTTAGAGAACTCCATGCTATGCTCTGCATCTCCAGAGTGGTCCTGTTGTAGGGAGGCAGGGAAGGTTTGGCATCTCATAGGCCTAAGTGGATGAATCCACCTAGTGATTGGTGTCAATGCTGGGAGAGCTACTTGGTGATGACTCTCTCTAACAGTCTTCCATTTTAGCCCTAGAGGTGTTAAAAGGAATCCTTTGCTCTTCGCCTATCATCATTGTTCCTTTCTTCCATTCAGTTGTGTGGAATGCAAGAGAGAAGCCCCAGTAACTACAATAAACTTGTTTTGCTTTCATCTTTGAACCCGTCTCACATATCTGCTCAGAGGGCAAGAAGGCACTTCTTTTTTTATGAGGGAATAGATATATTTAACTGTGCACACACATACCCTCATTTGCCCCACTTCCTGTTCTTACACCTTGCTCTTAGATGGTTTCTGAAGGTGTCTGCCCTGACAAGGGTTCCTGTGATCTCAGTACTGAGTACAGGGCACTTGTCTGAGGCTTACTATTTGAAACTATTTTATCTGTATTTCTAAACGCTTACCCAACTTCGTTTTTTAATACATCTCTTCTCTGGGCCTCGCTTAAAACTATCTTCCTCCTTCTTCACCTGCAACTGGATGTGCACTCCAAACCTCACGGCATTGTACCAATAAGCCCTGAACAGTTAGATCATGACAGTTTGGGTGTGAACTCCCATCCCATAAAATAACTAATGAAACCACAAAAGCAGAGTGATGCTTCATCTTGCCTTTATCCACTGTAGGCTTCATGCAATGGCAATTTTTCATATGCAGAACTTTGTCTCTCTGAAGTCATTTATGCCTGCAACCTCTCATTATTTTAAGAAGAAATACTGACTTTAGAACTACTTGCTAAGTAAGCACAGTGATTCTATATTCCTAATTAATATCTGTTCAGCTGGATTATAATAACCTGGAAGGTACAAGTGGTAAATCTTAGTGTGTGACTCTTAGCTCAGAGCTCTATATATTAGAAGTTTCCTTAAAACACTCAAATATACATGCACACACACACACACACACACACACACATATATATATATATATATATGTATACATGTGGATATGTCCATATGCATATATACTCACATATCCAAGTACCTATGCACACATATAACAATACATACATATACACAGTACATATGCATTTATCCATATATGTACACACATGTGCATGCACACATGTGCACACACATACACCTATACATGCATACATATGCATAGATACACATGTGCATACACATGAATACATGCTCATAATACAAGCACACATATATATGCACATATACATGAGCACATACACGCAGCATATAGTTATTAAAGGAAATGGGTGCATCGTTTACCTGCAGCCTTGTGTTTTGTGATGACACTAACACAAGTTCCCATCATGAACATCTACTTTCATAATGTCCCAGCCTCAATATAAATACTCCCTGTATATCTGACTCTCTGTTCTTGATGATGTGCTGGTGCCCAAGTGCCTTGGAGGTGTGCAGGTAAAGCCAACTTTAAAATACATGCCACTTCTGAGCCCAGGCAAGACTTACACAAAGATGTGAATGAGGTAAAAGAGAAAGATACAATGTTGACTTATCCTATCATTCCTTTCAGGTGGCATGGATACAACAACTTTTACATGATAAAAATAATGTTCTTCTAACTCATTGTATTGGAAGTACACAAGACATGGATGAAAAATAGCATATTTAATTGTTCATTTGTGATATTTAAATTCTCAGCCTATGCTACAAAAGTCTATATTTGCTAGCATGTCCTCAGTGTCACAAGGGATAATTTAATTAGCCTAGAATGTAGTAGAATGTCTTATCATGCTGAACCTGCCTTCAGGATTTAGCTCACAGTGGTTCTGCATTTGAGAAAGACCAGTGCTAATTATCAGAACCTAACTCTTCTTGTATGTATGAGAAAGAAAACTATTTGGCAGAACATCCATGGAACCAAACAAGTTCATCATGGGTGTTTTAGGCAGAAGTCAGTTTGACTGGACTTGGTGGTCTATGGAGAACATTGTGATGGAAACACCAGGAAAGGCTGTGGAGAGACATACCTAGGGTTTTAGTAATTGAAATACAGGAGACATGACTGGCCCCCTAAGTTTTAGTTTTTCTGTCCTACAAGTAAAAATGTAAATAAACCTTCCTCCACAGAAGAATGAAGTAGGGACCACCAGAGATCACCACAGAGGGAAGAATATGTAAGTAAAGAGAAGAAATGCCTGCAAAATACAGGTGTCTGTTTCCACAAACTTCAGACAAACACCATGGTATGGATACCAAAAGCCCTGGCTTAGGGATGCACAGTTTTGTAGTTAACCAGTCAAACACCATCCCAAGATCAAGATACAAGGAAGGTAGTAGCTAGCATTGTTAAAGTTAGAACTAGGTTGGAGCAGAGCAGCAAGGATCCTGGGAAGAGGAAATGGAGGGTTGTACATTTGTGTTTATCATGTCTAACAGATGAATTCATTGAAAGGGCATATTTTCTTCCACCAACTTTCTCTTTACAAAATCTTAAACCAAGAATTATTTTCAAATTACCAAAGAAACCATGCTGTCTAGAAATGTAGTGAAAATACTGGTGACTAGCTAGGATCATCTAGAAAGAGATACTTCCTGAATGACAGAAGGAGGTAATAGGATGAGAATAAGCCAAATGCATAATTCAAAGGCCAGAATTCCGGTCATGTGATGTGCCGTCTGACACAATTGCTGGAGAGTTGGGAGAGCGGCCACAAGCTCCAAACTACACGTGAATAATTTAAGCAGCATAGAAGATAATGCGCCAGAACCATGAAGCCGGTAAGCGACCCTGCCAGGATTCAAATTCAGGACATTTCTACTTTAAAACTCCAATTCTTGGCACTCAATTTCTGACTAGAATGTCAATACACAGCTACCCAGACCATGCAGATGAAATTGTTAGCCGACACCTTCAAATCTTCGTATTTCAGTGGCCAATTATTATGAGTGAGATAGACATTTACTCTCTCACAGAAAGGAGGTCAGAAATCCTAAGTGGGTTGAAGGATCAGGCTCCTTCTAAGTCTCCAGGCACTAAGCTACATCCATTCCTTGACCAACTTCTATAAGCCATATTTGCTGCCTAGCACACAGTCCCTTCTGCCTCCCTCTTCAGTGTTTGTCACTCCAGCCTCTGCTTCTGCTTTTGCATCTCTTCACTGTCAGATTCTCCTTCTGCCTTCCTATAAGTACCCTTATGATTCCTTTGAGCTTACCTGGATTAGCCTCTCTTGAGATCTTTAATAACATTTCTCAAGGCCCTCTTACCATGTGGCATAAAGTACAGATTCTGTGGATAAAGACATGAGCATTTTTGGAGGACCATTATGAGTCAGCCAATCAGTTTTTATTGATTGACAGTAGCAGATATGTTGTAGAACATTTGCTTTTGTTTAAGGCTGGCAGAGTTTAAAGCCTTCAACAGAAGTGAGATGTCACAGTCCCTTCCTGGCTCCCTGCCCCTGTGTGTTAGAAACAGCCTGTAGTTCAAAGTGCTGAAAGAGATAACGGGAAGTCAATGCAAATGCCAAAAGGACACACTGGTCTCTGAATACTAGTGACTTCCAAATGGTCAGAAGCCCTGCCCCAGTAGTTCTACAAAATTGGTATGTGCAGAGAAAAGACATCATCAAAGATACAGGAACTTCAACCCTGGTCAGGGGCAGAGATCAGTTTTCAAAGCTCTCTACATAACACCTAGCATTCTACAAAACAGAAGTAGCCAAGGGGAGTCATACTGTACAAGTATGTTTTTCTTCTCCTACATTCAGGTGTTCACCTTCTGTCAACTTTAAATACCTTAAGCTGCCCTGTGCCTCTGTTTCATCATCTGTAAAATGGGAATTAATAACTCTTTCTGTGAAGAATACCAGGAAGATTGAAGTTGCTTTCACTTGCTATAGTAAATAACCTGACCTCTCAAACAATAAAAGTATAAGAAAAATGGGCTCATTTAAGCTTCAAGTTCCAGGTGAATAATCATCATGCTGCAAAGTCACAGAGGTAAGTGCTATGGTCATACTTTCTCATCCCAAGAAGCAGAAAGCAACGAAAGTCTACACTCATTCACTTATACCCCACTCATTTATAAAGTCAAGGATTCTAGTCACAGTATGTGCCACAAAGAGTAGGCAGGACTTCCTACCTTGATTAATATGGTAGTCAAGATAACCCCCTGTAAGTCTGCTCAGAAACCAATCTCCCAGATGACAACTCTATTACAAATACTATTTATTTGAGATGTAAATTATGTGGTCTGGAAATACAAGTGGTTATGTGCTGCCTAATCTGAGTGCTGGGAACTGAAGTCCAGTTCTCCACAAGAACAATAACCATATGATCTGAACCACAGAGCTATCTCTCTAGCCCCAGTGACCTATAGTATATGATACACAAACAATGCATTCTCCAATTCTGCTGTGTGGCAGTGTTAATGACTGAAATAACTGTGAAAAATGCACTTTGTAGCGATACTTTCCTGCGTACTCAGGTCTTCCTTGCCTCCATAATGGCTTCATTATTGTCTCTTCCTGTTCAATCCCTCCTGTGGCATGCATCCCAGACTCCTCTCCTGCCTCTCTCCCCATCCTAAGCATCCTACACAGCTACACTGTAGTTCTCAATGCATAGGCACTCCTGCTCTTTTGTGAGTAAGTAGACTATACTGCAATGAGCAAAACTGAAACTCATTCAGCCTGTGTCCACATCACAATTCTTCAATCCTTGAAGCCGTCAGAATTTCTTTCTAAATAAGGCTCTTCTTTTCCTTCCTACTTCTTATTTGGGAAAATAAAATAGGAAATGAAGGCAGAAAATGAAGGGCTCCAGGAAAATTTTATAACAGCAAAGACCATGTATTTGGGGACATTATCAACTGTCCTACTGACTTTTTTTTTTCTTAGCAGCACAGCCAGGAAGTGGGCAAGGTTACTCCAGTATTTCTGCTGGTCAGCCACAGGAGTCATACTCAGTGTGACCTAAATGAAGCATTCCAGATATTGGGAGCTAATGGCTAGAAACTAGGTGGAGCAAGGGAGTGAGCACAAGGAGCAACTGCCTCATTCTGAACAATTTTTATTTTAAAGCTGAAATTGAAGCCAGTTGAAGCTGGATTGAAACCTCTGACTTTAGGACTTGGCGAGACAGATTATCCCATTTTCACTCTCGAAAGCTGATTTCTAAAATGTGGAAAGCACAATAATTTATATCTTTTGAAATTTTAAAAAATATAAGACATATTAATAAAATCATATTAGGACCTAACTCATTTATCTAACTTTGATGATTATCATCATCATTATTAAACTAGCATTAAAATAATAGGTTACTCTACACACTGTTGTATTAATAAATGTTGCTAAATCTACACTGATATAAAATAAAGTTTTAAACACTGAAAACCATTCACTTGGGGTGTTCCCAATTTACATATTTTCCACCATATTACCCAGAATGACAGGAAGTTACAGACATTATTGAAAATTATTCTTAAAATGTCAGGAACACATTTAATATATGCTACTGGAGTGACTGTCTAGCACTGAAAATAAACTAATTGAAAGGAAGGAAGAAACATAAAAAGAAGTAACTCCCTTCAAACACAACATGAAAAGAGAACTGTTCTTCAAATATGTAAGTGGTTCTGGCCCCAGAACTTCCCACATTTTCATCTCAATTTAGTAGCCTTGAGAAGACAGAGGAGGGTACCTTCTGCTGTGCTGAGGGGTGGGTAGGGGAGCAAATATCACATTATAGGTATTCTCTGTTCTTTACTTCAAATGTTAGATCATAGATGGATAGGAAATAATGTATTTCTGAGCTTAGAAAGCTTGAAAATTGCATTTTGAGAAATAGAGAGACTTGCCATGGTAATTCTGGCATATTATCTCAAGTGTCACAGTATGGCTATGCTTCAAGGCCCATGACTGCTGCCTAGAGCTCACCACAGAAACAGGGGATCAGTCTTTGTCTCCTGCCCCAAAGCTGATATCATTGAACTGGCTCAACTTCAATTATTTGTACTCCCATTTGACATTCCTAGGAGACATAGATGAGTGACCCAAATAGGAACAGCTGGCTGTTCCCTGAGTCAGTTAGGAGCATCAAGGGACAGATTTTAGTGACATAGATATGACTGTGAGGTCACAAGCAAGCAAGCCCAGATATTCAGAGCTAATAGGTACTCTCTTTTCTTTGACTTCTCCTGAAGGGCTTTCAAGATATTGGAAAGGGACTTGGCTGGAGGATTCTGTTATTTGAGCAGTTATATCATTTGACACAAGAGATGGAAAAAAAAAACAGAATTAGGCCCAGAGACATAGCAAATTGCAGATGGCTTTAGTTAAGCCACATAAATGGATAAAATATCAAAAATTTCCCCTACATTATCCAGGCTAATGTATATCAAAGATTAAAGCTTGATATTTAGGAAGAAGTGAAGAAAACAAAAGCTGAACCCAACTCAAATGGCTGACACACACCCAAGACAACTGCCATCTATCACGTGCCTTAAATCCTAATAGCATCCCAAAGAGGGAGAACTAATATTCTATCCAAAGGAGAGTTGTGCAATAAGACATATTTTTAAAGCAGCTCAGATTCTACTCAAGTCCTTAGCCTCCTAAAGTGGCCTTAAAGCTCATATGGTTCCTACGATATTCTCATTTTATTTTTTTACCAAGTTATATTTTATACATAGTAAGCTGTTCAGATCCTAATCATAAAAATGGGGAAGCTTTTGCAAATGCATTTACACAAATCTCCCTACCATGTTGCAAGTTATTCTCATCCATTCAGGGTAATGGAGAAATTATTTTTTAAGTTATAAAAGAAAAATATTTTTGAACTGGTATTTTATACCCAGCCCTGATATCAAGTGACCATATTTCTTACAGTAAAAGTAGAATTAAGACACTTTTGGATATGTGAGAATGAAGATCTGAAGAATGTTACAATGTGAAAACAAAAAGCAGGCAACAGTGATACAATGCCTCTAAGAACAAAAAAAAATGTAAATAAGAAACAGTGATAACCCTAGGGTAATAGTCAAAGGCAGATGAATAAGTAATTATTCATCAGAGTAGAGAGGAATAGGTCAGACATTTTTAAGTTATATAACATCTTGTACAATAAGTAAACTCTAAGAGTGTTATAGTTTTTGGAGAAACTTTGGGGTGCTTGAGTGAAAATACATGATGAAGATTAAGTGAACAAATGAGCCCATAAAATATTGCATTGGGAAATTCATCATAACTAAGTAAATGGACCAACAGTCAAAATATTTACATGGCTATGTCAAGTTAATATTAAGTAATGACACCAAGTATTATGTAGCATGTTTCTATAATAGAAATTCAGTGTCTTAAATATACATTTTTATCATAGGTAGAAGACTGAAAGAAAGCTGTGGTTGATTCCCAGGAAGATGACATAAAATCTAACCTTCATTTTCCATACTGAATGAATGCGTAAACTTGCAAATACATAGAAAAAGTTGGAAAAATAGAGATGCACAGTCTTTCTGATATTATTTACAGAATAATATCCCTTTTTATATAAATGTATGTATAGATGATTAAAAACTTAACATGATATTATTTTAATGTGTTGCTTTGTCATTTAGCTAATTACTATTTATTATTTATGTGTATGTATGTCTATATATTTTTGCTCACCACATGAGTGCATGTACTCATGGGGATCAGAAAAGTACATTGAATCTTGGAACTAGAGTTACAGGCAATTGTGAGCTGCCTGACATGGGTGCTGGGAATCAAACCAAGTTCTTCTGGAAGAGCAGTAAGTACTTTTCTCTACTGAGACATCTCTCTAGTCAAAAACCATTAATTTTAAAAGAAAATGACTTGAGTTTAAGAATCAAGGGCACCTGTTTAGACGTAAAAGGTCTTCAGCAACTAGGTGAACCCTCAGATTTCAGTTCTACAAAATGAGGACAGGTGAACCTATTGGCAGTTTTATAAGCATGAATGGAGGATGCTGTCTCGTTGTTAAGACTCAGACACAAAGAGATTTGATAAACTATCTTTCAATGATTACCTGAATGGAACCCATGTGTTCTGCCTTTGGAACTGGATTCCTAATTCACACAGTGATCCAAAAGTCTTGTCTCTAGGCTCTCTGAGGAAGGTTTTAAGACCTGAGGATTCACTGGATAATTGGTTCACAGAGTTTGCTGAACACTAGTTGCAACCCTGTGCACATTTGGTTTCAGTGCTCAGCCTACATCAACTAGTAACCTGGACATTTTCCTCATAATCACTCAGCTGCTGTTTTCAAACTTTCTGAGAAGAGGGGGTTTGATTTCTCCTGCATACCAAACCTCTCTTCTGAACTTGCCACTTGGCGGACATTCAAAAATCAGAGCTCCCTTTCCCTCCACAAATCAGCTTCATCTATGATATAAAATTGCCTTGGCACATTACTGAATCCAACAGTTAAAATAAAAACTCCAGACATTGAATTGGATCCAGCTTAGATTGTACAAACTATCAACAGCTGGTTATTGAGGGGATGATGTGTGCCTGGCATTCCATCAGATGTTGTGAAGAAAATTAGCATTTCAGGATCAGAAGTCTATGCCAGAAGGGGTCAGTGACAGAAGGTATCAATTTGAAGAAAATTCAGGACCAGAGAATGGTAAAGATGGCCAACACCCTGTAATATTTCCACCTATAGGCATACATTATGTAGAATAAGAAACTGGGATATCTAGGTAATTACATCTTGAACAAAAGCATTACAGTGAAAGACCACTCTAAGGAAGCTGTGATAGGCAATCCATAGAACAGCTTCTGGATATATCCCTGTTTTAACAAGCATCCTTTATTAGATTAAACATTTATGTTAACCAACTATGGTGTAGAAGCTTGAAATATGAAGCACCCATTAGCAAAGGTCCTCCGTTTACAGCAGGATTCAGATGCTCATAGTTATGCCTTCTTGGGTGCCCTATGGTACCTTTTGAATACATCTATGCAAATCGTACCCACAAAGCTTGTCACTAAAACAGTTGTTGCTTATCATCCACAAGAATAAAGGAGAAAACTGTTGTGTGAGTCTTGGACAGTTACTGTTCATGTAGACTGCAAGATCAGAATGTACTGAGTTTTGGAAGTTTGATTTAAGGGTGATTTTGATGTTTAAATGACAAAAATGAGGAAAGAATCAAGATCAACCAATGTTTCTACCTAATACTGGTAGAATGTAGGCATGCTTTTTAGTAGTACATGAATTTGAAACCAGTAGAAATAGCAATGAGAGGCTTTTGAGAAGACCCAAATACACTAAGAATACATGTTATTTTTCTTGTCCACTGCCTGCTGCTGCTGTCTACTGAAATCTTCTGTTGAAGGCTCCTATTCCTAAAGGAATAGGGTGGAATAACACTTGGAAGGCCAGAGGTAAAAGAACCTAGTAAAGTAGTCCTAAAAGGTATGCCTACCCATGTCTGTATGTATACTGGCACTGTGCCTTTTCTAGTGGAAAGGGTACTAGCACTTCTGTCTGTGAAGACTGCAAGATCTCTTTGGCTCCCACTGTGCACATTAGTTTCTTGTTGATCTCCATCATTTCTTGTCCACTCATTGATGAAACCTCACTAACCTGCTTCATCCTAAGGCATCCGCCTCAGTGTTTGCTCACATGGCATCTTCTTCATACATTCAGCTAGAGGGAGAAAGGATGGAGGAAGAGTGAAAAGGGGAGTTTAAAGAAGGGAAGAGTGTGTGAGGGAAGAAAAGCTTTCCTATGGAATATTGATCCAATCCCAATGGTCCTGTTCTCTTAACTACATCAAATCCTTATTGTCTTCAGAATGGTTCATCTTCAAACACCATCATATATCAGCATATGACTTTGGAGGGCTTGGGGGACAAAAAATTCCATCCATAATCATGATAAAATACTGAAGAAATAGTCTCTCTGGTATCCTATTGCTGACCTTTCTACTTGCTGCAGTCATGACAAGGATGCCCTACTCAATAAATAATCATATTTTGGAAATAAATTGAATTTAAATTTCCCACAAAATAGTGGAAAACAGTATGCAATGCATGGTCTTTTATTTGAATGTGACAAGTTTGAATTCAAATACTGGGTCAGTTGTTTGCATACTTACAACCTTGAATGACTATGTCAGTTCCTTTACCTTTGTTTTTAAATGGTAATATGAACATTTATCGGATACCATTGTTTACAAGATAAGAGACTGGCATTTATTGGGCAATTATTTGGTAAGAATCCCTGTTTTGGTATTTCTGCCATCTTCTTACTGTTTTTTTATTACTTTTTTCTTACTCTCCTGCATTTCTTTATGAGCAAATATGGAGTATTTATAACTTTTAAATGTATACATGTTATGCATATAGATCCTAAACAGTTGATGAAGAGCAAAAAGAGAGAGAAAGAGAGATGAGAAAGTGAAAGAAAGGAGGATGAGTATGAAGAGGAAAAGAAGAAAGCAAAAAAGAAGATGGAAAAAAGAAGAAAAAAAGAAGGAAAGGAAGGGGAGGAAGGGAAAGGAGGTGGAGTGGGGAAGGGGAAAGGGTGAAGAACTCAAATTTCCTGAAGCTTTGTTCTGAAGCAGTCACTAAAATTCAGGATGGAGCTCTACGTGCCTTCTTACTATCAAGCATACTTCAAGAAAATAGAACCCCAAGACTAGGAAGCCAACCATGCAATGCCTCGTAAGACACTTTGGAAATACTCAAACCATGTCAGATTCAGCAATTCTCCAGGAGTGATGCTTGTTCTGAGAAAACAGTAGGCAAAGATTGGTGCAGGGGGCTCAGACTTCAGATACAGATTCATATCCACTCTACTTCCAGATTCTGCACATTTCAGTAACTTAGCTTAATACCCAGAAACTACCCATGTACACTTGGAGGATTTCATTTTCACGTTTATATTTTGTTCCACAGAAGGAAACACATACTGTTGATTAAGAGAGAAGTTAACATTTTGAGAAAACATCCTTGCTGACTCACAAAAACATGGTGGGGTTTATTTTAATATCCCCTGTTCCCTGTGGACAGAATTCTATTAAGGAGTTCTATTAAGGAGAAGCTTCTTAGTGAAAGGCAATGTAAGCACCTGTGATTTTGCTCATTCAGCGAACAGGTAATCTGCCTTTCCCATGTGCCAAGAAGCTTACTAAGCTTTGGGTTGTGGCTTTGTGAAGGCAATGATTCTGTCTAAACTTGATTAAATGATGTTTATATTGAGAGGAGGCATACAATAATCTGAAGACATCATTGGAGGTTAGCACGGGTTATGCCAACTATCATCTCACTATATATAATTGCATATATTCTCTGTAATTAGATATAGTAAGATGTACTGTATCTATATCCTATCCATAGGCACTGATCTATATCCTATCCATAGTTTCTCTCATTTCCTTCATAGGTATCCAATGAGGACCAGATCTATTACAGTACTGATGGTCTTTACACCAATTATAAACATTGTGGAGAACATGTTTATTATATGCCCAATGAAGTACAACTTACAAGCAGTACAGAAACTGTTCAAAGCCAAAGATAAACACCATTAACTTTACTCATGACAGCACATGAAGCAACATGTTTAAAGGACTATAAAAGCCAAAGATGGCCATGGGCAGGACATGTGAGATGAGATACTTTTGGTATCAAGATTTAAAATATAATTGGTGGACATTAAGGCCAAGAAAGGTAGCATAAACCAGCTGAGTCGCACAAGAAAATCATCTGTGAGGATAAAAGATTGCCTAGATATGATGAAAGCAGAAATTTGATGTTTCTATGACACTGTCTCAGCTGTGCCTCCTCTGTCATAATGCAGTCATGAACACCTGCCAATGTATAATGGAGCCTTTAGAATCCAAACAAAAACTGTTCTTTGCCCATACACGAAGAATGGAGAACAATTAGGGGAGTTCATGAAAAGCCCATTGTGTAAGGGAGCTCTGATGTCAAGTTTTGAAGAAGAAAAGGAACCTTCTCTACAGCAACAAAGATCCACCTATAAATACAAAGCATGCAGATTCATTCTTTCATTCACTTATTCTCAGTACATGTTCTGTGAGCATATATTTTGTGTCAAATTTGTTTACACATTTAATAGACTATAATTAGATTAAAGCATGAGGTTGGGGCTGGTAAGATGCCTTGTCTGTGGAACTATGAAAGTATTTTAGATGGTGCAATGACAATGGGGAAGTGAGAATAACCAATGAGATGCAGACAGTGGGAGATAAAGGCCTTTCTATGTGTGCTCTTAAAAACTTTCTTGTAGAAGATAGGCTTGCAGGCTCAGTCTGAAGGAGTCAGTCATGTCACAAGGAAGAGTGAGATCAAGAGAAAGAATAAACTATTGGGAGATAAAATGTTCTAGATATCAGTACTAAGGGACTGGAGGCATGTACTATTGGAAAATATATGAGCTTTTTGGGAAAAAAATCTGACCCTTGTTGAGGAGAAGTAATGGATTTCTTCATTTGTGTGCTCATAAAAGAGCCCATCCGAGGGTTCCAAGGCCAAAGACACTTCTATGGCTCTGGTTAAACTCACATGCCACAGAGGAAAACAAAGACATGGAGATAAGAAATGGACTGGGGGACAGGGGAGGTGGAGATAATGAAGGCTGATAAGAGTTACCAGAATGCATTATATACATGTATGAGATTATCAAGCAACAAATGGAATAAATACAATTTAAAATAAGTCAAAAACTAGATCTTGCATTTCAAGCTCATTTGTGCACAGGCCACATTTTACTCTGAGAACAAAGCATAAACATTGGCTGATTTTAAACATTGTGAGAGAATGATAACAATCTAGTTGAAACTTACAACAAAACCTGTAGCCATAGACTGTAGGGTGAGAATGAAGTCTGAAATCTTTTTTACTGCTCAAGACTCCAGATAACATTGGTCTGGGCAAGGGTAGATCAGCAGAGATGAGAAAACATGAATCGATTCATGCTGGATTTTTGGAGCAAGAAAGAAATGAAGCCAAGAACAACTGCTGTGCTTGCCTTGAGCTCTATGTACTGGTCCTTGCTCAGGACACTAGTAGCACTTGGGCATGTTGGAGAAAAGGCAGATGGGGGTTGCAGCTGACACTCTTCCAGCTAGCCAAGTAGAACAGTCAACTGGACTGTAATAAAATTCTTCAGCCCATGAGAGTTCTTAAAGCTAAAGATACAAACTGTGGATTCATCAGCTTCTTGGTGTTATTTAAAGCTATAGGTAAAGATGAGTCCACCTAGGGAGGAGAGTAAATAGGAGAGAAGTCAGGAAGGCACCCTGGGTGCTTAGAAGGGGAGAAATGAAAAGGAGCAGTTTTTCCTACTAGGTTGCATGGCAAAAAAATTCTTCATTGAAGTTAAGGGGGAAATGTTTTCTTTAAAGGCACCTCTGTCACAATTCAGGAAAATAGACAGAGCTATGCTGTAGAAGAGAAAATACTGTGTGGGAGAGAAAGAGGAAATGGGCTATGTTATAGAAGAGACTAGGACACGGGAGAGAGACAAGAAATAGGCTACATTATAAAAGAGACTGGCACACCTGGGAGAGAGAGGAAGTGAACTGTGTTAGAGAATACCACATGAGACAGGGGAATGTCCAAGGAAACCACATCCAGTCAAAGGGGGACCAGCTACTCAGAAGAAGGACCTCTTGATGCTCACAGCCACATTCTTGTTTCAACTTTATTTTTGGAAATACTAAAAAGGGAGGGAAAAGAAAATATTTCTCTTCCTCTCTTGCTCTTCTATTGTCCTTTGAATACGGCATCTTAAACACAGGAACATGCCTATAAACACACATACACAAACACCCATATACATACAAATATACACAAACACCCATACAAGCACACACATACACACACACTCACAAGCACACACAAACAAGACCAAATACTAATGACAGCATCAGATCTGGGAGCTATCAAAGGCCTTGTAACAACTTTAAGGTAGCCACGGAAGAGCCACAAAATGGAAGTGAGAAAGCGTTGTGACCAAGAAAGATACCATCACAGAGAGCCAAAACAACTCCAGAAGCCAAACTGTGTCTTTTCTCAATACCAGAATACTGTCAGTTGAGACTCAGATAAACAACAAATACGAAGCAACTTGGGAGAAAGAACAAACCGGTGTGGAAGAAGTGAAGCAAGGGACTGAGTACAATCTTGTCTCCTCACAAAAATTGCAAATGGCCACAAGAGTTAAGCAGTTTCAACATGGTCCCCTGATTGCCAGAAAAAAGTGACTGAAGACTCAACATATTCTAGACCATGTGACTTCCTGAGATGTGAAGTATATAAATAATCTTAAAGAAAAAGTTTATGACAATACTGGAAACATGGGTCTGGTTTTTTTTTTTTTCTACTCTTAGCCATTCTCCATTTTCAGCCACACACCTTCATAATTTCTTAATTATGGACACTTTAAAGAATGTGGAGCTTAGGACTGAAGAGATGGCTGAATTACAGTAAGAGAACTGGCTGCTTTTGAAAAGGGGACCTTGGTTGAATTCCCAGAACAAACATGGCAGCTCACAACTACTTGTGATTCCAGTTCTAGGAAATATGAGGTCAGGATATATACATACACACACATATACACTTATACATAACACATACACACACATACACACACACACACACACACACACACATACACACTTATGAATACTGGAGTTACCTGTGTGATCTGAGAAATGAGGAGGATTTACCCAAAAATATGGTCATTTCCATCCTCTTACCATGGGACTATTTTAGTTTCATTATATATAAAATTAAGGAAAGATCAGTTCAGATGATTGTCTCCAAAATTCGGGTCACAATCTCCAACACACAGAGCAACAACACAATGAAAAAAGACCAGGTTCTATAAACTCACAGAACTTCTCCAAAGCAAAATATAGTTTCTTACTCTGGGTCCTAGTGTTTTTCCTCAGGGTATAAAATACAGAGCCACAGTCATTAGTCGTGTGTCCCTGTGTAAAAGACTCTCAACAGATTAATAAGTAGAGGAGGGCCAGGAAGAGGAAGGATGTGTCAATATATTGGTGGGAATGACAACAGCCAATTCATGGACTTATAAGAAGTAAATGAGTAAATAAATATAAAATACTAAAAATTGTGATTCATCAAGGTAAGATATGTTTATTATCCACTCATGCAACTAATTAAGGGAGATGCGGGAATTAGTAGTTAGCTATCAACAGCAAGAGACACGCCTACTTATCAGCTACAAAACCCTATGCCCTTTGTACTACAGGTTGATTCTTCTTTCATATTCATTTCACCCATTCTCTTGTTCTCAGCTTCTGATTGATTGTTGCCCTGCCTGGCTAAACTTTTTTATTTCTTTTTTTTTATTTCTTGTTTTTATTTCTTGTTTTTATTTGATATATTCTCTATTTACATTTAAAATGATTTCCCTTTTCCTCAACCCCCCTTCCCCGCAAGTCCCATAAGCCCTCTTCCCTCCCCGTTACCCCATCCACACCTTCCCACTTCCCTGTTCTGGTATTCCCCTACACTACTACACTGAGCCTTTCCAGAACCAAGGGCCACTCCTTCCTTCTTCTTGGACATCATTTGATATGTGGATTGTCTTGGGTGTCCCAAGCTTCTAGACTAATATCTGCTTATCAGTGAGTGCATACCATGACTGATCTTTTGAGACTGGGTTACCTCACTTAGGATGATGTTCCCCAGCTCCATCCATTTGTCTAAGAGTTTCATGAATTCATTGTTTCTAAAGCTGAATAGTACTCCATTGTGTATATATACCACATTTTTTGTATCCATTCCTCCGTTGAGGGAGATCTGGGTTCTTTCCATCTTCTGGCTATTATAAATAGGGCTGCAATGAACATAGTGGAGCATGTATCCTTATTAAATGCCAGGGAATCCTCTGGGTATATGCTTAGGAGTGGTATAGCAGGGTCCTCTGGAAGTGTCATGCCCAGTTTTCTGATGAACCACCAGACTGATTTCCAGAGTGGTTGTACCAACTTGCAATCCCACCAGCAGTGGAGGAGTGTTCCTCTTTCTCCACATCCTTGCCCACACCTGCTGTCTCCTGATGTTTTAATCTTAGCCATTCTCACTGGTGTGAAGTGAAATCTCAGGGTTGTTTTGATTTGCATTTCCCTAATGGCAAATGATGTTGAACATTTCTTAAGGTGCTTCTCAGCCATCTGAAGTTCTTCAGGTGAAAATTCTTTGTTTAGCTCTGCACCCCATTTTTAATAGAGCTATTTGGTCTTCTGGGGTCTAATTTTTTGAGTTCTTTGAATATATTGGATATTAGCCCTCTGTCAGATGTAGGGTTGGTGAAGATCTTTTCCCAATTTGTTGGTTGCCTATTTGTCCTTTTGATGGTGTCCTTTGCCTTCAGAAACTTTGCAATTTTATGAGGTCCCAATTGTCAAATCTTGATCTTAGAGCATAATCTATTGGTGTTCTGTTCATGAACTTTCCCCCTGTGCCCATGTCCTCAAGAGTTTTCCCCAGTTTCTTTTCTATTAGTTTCAGTGTGTCGGACTTGATGTGGAGGTCCTTGATCCACTTGGAATTGAGTTTAGTACAAGGAAATAAGAATGGATCAATTCACATTCTTCTGCATGCTGACCTCCAATTGAACCAGCACCATTTGTTGAAAAAGCTATCTTTTTTCCATTGGATGTTTTCAGCTCCTTTGTCAAAGATCAAGTGACCATAGATGTATGGGTTCTTTTCTGGGTCTTCAATCCTATTCCATTGATCCACCTGCCTGTCACTGTACCAATACCATGCAGTTTTAAACACTATTGCTCTGTAGTATTGCTTGAGGTCCAGAATACTGATTCCCCCAGAAGTTCTTTTACTGTTGAGAATAGTTTTAGCTATCCTGAGTTTTTTGTTATTCCAGATGAATTTGAGAATTGCTCTTTCTAACTCAATGATGAACTGAGTTGGGATTTTGATGGGGATTGCATTGAATCTGTATATTGCTTTTGGCAAGATGGCCATTTTTAACTATATTAATCCTGTCAATCCATGAGCATGGAAGATTTTTCCGTTTCCTGAGGTCTTCTTCAATTTCCTTCTTCAGAGAACTCTTATAGCTGATACACAACTTCAGCAAAGTGGCAGATTATAAAATCAACTCAAGCCAATCAGTAGCCTTCCTATACTCAAAGGATAAGCAGGCTGAGAAAGAAATTAGGGAAATGACAACCTTCACAATATCCACAAATAACATAAAGTATCTTGGTGTGACTCTAACCAAACAAGTGAAAGATCTGTATGACAAGAACTTCAGGTTTCTGGTTATCCTTAATGGCCAACTTGACATAGCCTTTAGAAATCTGAGAGGAAAGTATCAATCGAGAAGGTGCTGGCAATGAATAGCCCTGTGGGCAAATCTGTAAGGAAGTCTTGACTATTATTTGATGCGAGATAGGCCAGTTGCTGGGGGCAGGCGGGAGCCATCCCTGGAGAGAGCATCCAAGGCTATATAAGAAGGCTGGCTGAGCACAAGCCTGTGAGTGAGCAAGAAAGCCAGCTAGGAGGCAGCATTCTTTTACGGTTTCTGTTCTAAGTTCCTACCTTGATTTCCCTCAAGGGTGGAAAAGCTGGAAGCATAAGATTTTTTTTCTTTGCTCCCCTAAGTTGCTTCTGCTCAGAGTTTTTTCACAGCAACAAAATGAAACCAGAGGCATTGTCTTGACTTTGGACTCATGGAGTGTCCTCCCTAGAGCCACTAGTGTGTGAATACAATACTTATTGAGGAATCACCATGGCCATTATGTTCCATAAAATTTTAATAAACTTACCTTTGTTCTGTACCCTTCATTGCTTTGAGTTCAACATCTTATTACATTGTTTGCTTCTCTATTAATAAAACATTGTAGAGATACGTTTCCTATGAGAGTCTAAATATGGCCACATGAAATTTATGAAGTACATACCTTAACAAAATCCAAAATTCAACAAATATAACTTACATTTGGGAATACACATAAGCCAAAGTGGTAAAGAAAAGCAAGGGACTGCTAAAATTCTAAAAGTATGTGAGGAAAAGGAAGATGACTTGTGTCCCAAAAGCACTTGAGTGACTGGAAATGTCTATCTGGATTTTACTGAATTTCGCAAGGAATAATCTGGAAAGGGAGAATTTCTACTGGACAAGTTCAGTCAAAAATATTTATTATAATCCCCCTGTGCATAAGCTTCAGTGTTATGCAGTATTTAGAATTGACAGGGTATTTTTTTAGAGGTGCAGTTAGCCTGTTTCAAAGATTCACTTAAACCACTTGGAATTAATGTTCTTTATCTCAGATCATTAAAAGTAAATCTAAAGAACACCAACCAGGAACACATTTATGCAAGTGCTTTAATCCTCCCCCTAAGTACAGATTTTCTTTATACACAGGCCCTATTGCAGTCTTAGTACCTAAGTGACTGAAGTGGAAAACACCTTCTCCCTTTCCTATGTTTTCTTTGCATTGGTTCTAACAACAGCTAGTCACAAAGGACTGGTCAATCGCAACCAAGAAGAAAAGACCCAGGTCAATACCTGCATTTGGACAGAACCCAAGGGAACTTCCCACTATAGTGTGTTTGCTAGCCCAGTGAGAGTTATGACATTTTTTTTTCGCAAAAGAAGAATTGTCCTGCCTACTTTCACTTTAATCATGTGTTCCTTTGTGTGACACTGCGATATCCTTTGTGTTTAACAGAATGAAGTAGGAATTGGGACTCAGCTGGCCTCAAGCCCTCTGACAATATCATTGAAGGCCCCAGTTGCTTATGAAATGCTAATACTCTGAAGTATGGGCAAAATACACACACATAAAAGTTATCAATATTTTAAAATAATTCTTAAGAATTGGCTTGTCAATCATTGCTTCTGTTTTTGTTTTCCTGAGTAAGTTAACTAGAATGAAGCTAAACATGGATCTCAACTTCATACTGTGTTGGGGAGCTTCATGGGCCATGAAGTTCCTCTATTCAAAATTCTTCAAAGGAATGTTAATTAGTAAGTAGGAAGTGGGGAGAAAAATAAACTTTGCAAAAAAAATATAAAGTAGTGGGGAATCATTTTTTAAAGGTCTCTTCTCTTAAACAGAAGTTGACAGACTCTGTTGGGAGATGTTGTTTACACAGATTCCAGTTGAGGTTCTCCTGGGTTACAGTTAGCAAAGTAAATAGCAGAGTTTTCCAAGGTCAAGTAGAAGCCTGGGTCAAGTGTAGAGTTCAGAAAACCTAGTCTGTAATGGAATCTTTGCCATTGTTCTTGAATCTCCCACCCTTGTCTGGACAATAAACTTGATATTGGATCAATAAGCAAAACCAGGACATCCATCTATATTCCTTGGTAAAATGGGGACATCATTGCCCATGTCTGAGTTCCTCTGAAAATTAAGCAGAATAATTAATGCAAAATTTCTGTGGTGTCTCAGGATTTAAGGTGTTGCCTTCCTACCCCTTGCCCAAATCAAATTTTAAAGTCAATTTCATGTTGGAACATTCAAAGCAGCCTCCTTGAGGATTATGAATTCTATTAATATTTGTCTCTCAAATAAAAGAACAATTGGGGGGAAAATTGCACTCTGAAAAATCCATTTTAAATGAATGAGAGTGGAGCAGTAAATAATGAAGAAGAATGTAGACAGATTCAAAAAGAGACTTGGGCCATTTTGCTGCTAATAGGTGCCACAGACAGTTCATTACTGATAAATGCAGAATAATGATGTCCTTAATGAGTCTTTTCACGCACAAATTCATCATAAAACAAGAGGATGAGGTAAAACAAAAAGTCTTTGAATAGCATTCATGCAGCAGTAAAACCAAGAATCATTTTATGTCCCTAAAAAGAGGCTGCAGATTTTAAGGACATCCCTCTGAGAGTCTCTTCCTTGTGTCCCAACTTAATAGCTTTTCTTCTAATATCTCATAGGTAAATTTCAACCTCTTATACAAATTTGGACACATGAAAGAACCTAGATGAGACAGCTCTGAGGATTGTGCTCCAGAGCCTCTGTGAGCCTTTTGACCTTGGGTGCTGGTTCTCTCTCTAGCAATATAAAAATGCACTTCTAAAAGCCTCATATCCAGTTGGTGTTGGCAACTGAACAGTGTCTTTTGTATATTTATATGCAGAAGTCCCAATGTTTCAGCGTTTCACATGTGTCTGGGCTGTATGTGGAAATAAAATCTGAAAGCAATCAATTTAAATCAAGTGAGCAGTAGGTTGTCCCCTTATCTAATGACAAATCATAAGAAGTGATCAGAGCATACACACCCCTAAGAAGATGACCTTGTGAGGACACAACACAACTGTTTGAAAGCCAAGAGGGGATGGGCTCAGGTGAATACACTCTGTACACACTTTGATTTGAACTTCCATGCTCTGGAAGTGTAAGAACACAAATTACTGCTTCAGCCTCAGCCAGCTAACACAGTTGAGTGCTCAAAAGTTAGACCTAAATTTTAGCATACTGACTGCTCAAGTGGTAACTACTCCTTAAGCCTTCACTTACCAGTGAAGAACTCACTTGAACATAATGTACTGTGAGAAAAGAAAAATCCTTTGAATTAGGGCAAAATTTACGTAAGCTTTGAAGATTATGGCTGCCTCTGTCCCTTGCCCTCTATGTGTCTTTCTCAAAAAAAGTCCTTCTGAACAACCTTCCAAATCATGAACCCTGTGAAAGATCTGGATGCAAAACAAGTTGACCTAATTTCAGATTACTACAATTTCATACCATTAGGTGGCAGAATACATCATAGTCCCCCAAATTTTTGAGCACCTGGATGTGTGTACATACAATCTGACCTTCATCGCTAAGAGTAGAAGTAACTGTGAATAGGACATCTACTTAGTTATGGCCAGATACTTGGAAAACATGACAGAATAATCACTGCCATGGCAACCTTACATCATAGAGATATTTTGTTCCCCTGAGGGAGAGTGCCCCCTCCTGGTCTGGAGGAGAAAGCTACTATGAGTAAGTCACGGTGTGCTGAGGGCCAAGTAATGGGGACCTGAGGCTGGCTTCCAGAATTGAGAACAACTCTTACCTGAAAGACAGTAAGAAAACAGCTCAGCCACAAAACACAAGGAACTGAATTCTTCTAAGTAATAAAAGGGGAGTGTGAGCACCCAATAAAATCATTGTTTTGGTCAATGGCTTGACTTCAGACTGCTGTAAGAACACAATGTAACTACATATAAACTCATTACCTTCAGATAATGTGATTGTGAATGGCTGCTAGTCTAGGCTGTGATTTATAGTACATCATTATTGCAGAAACAGGAGACTTATACAAGGTTGTAGATCATATATCCAGTCACATACACATATAACCATATACTACCTTAGTACTTATCTCACCACAACTTTTCTTTCTTTTGCAAAGAAACAAGCTGGCTAATAAAAGAAACCCCTTTTCTGCATTTTCTTACCAAGAAAGAAACATTTCTTATATTTAAGTGTGAGATCCATTCATGTCACTGGACAGGCTCAGTTATAGAATATCTTCAAGGAAATGGGCATCTACCATGAGAAAGAATATCAAGATCAAATTCTAGACAAGCTGTCCATAGATATCTTGTCTTTGTAAGCAGAAAAAAAAAATAAACAGGAAAACTTAGTCCTGACATTTCCCATCTGACCATCACCATCATTTAATGTCTCTAAGTTTTCATGAATAAAATAAAAGCACAAATATCACATCATAAGATAGCTCTCATGAAGATGCAATCACATGTCCTTAAGGTCACATTTGAAATGCATTTTGCATCAAGTTCCATATTTGTTTCTGTATAACCACATGCTTGGTAATACACCGTCTAATTCTCAAGCATTTTCAAAAACCCTTGAAGAAGTCTTGTACTAATCCACAAGTGAATCACCCTGTATCTACCTGTCCTCCACTCTGTGAAAGCTCTTCTATGCTCCAGTTTTTATGCATTTGCCTACTTGGATATTTTACATATAAAGTCTTAAGCCATAAGGTCTTTTGTATCTGGATTCTTCACTAAACACAATGTATGCAAGCTTCATCCATGTTACAGCCACATGACACTCTTGTGATGGGAAAGCCTTGAGAACTACACAGATCATTTTTATCTTATGCAAGATAAATACCCACTTCCCTAACAGTCTTAGATAGCTACAAATAATCTCTTCTTACAATCTTCCAATACTGGGAACTTGGTATTGGGAAAGGCAGACTCTGACCATTGCTGTAATGTTCTACCTATTGAAAAATTGATACTTGCATTTAAGGAGTATCTACCTATCCAAGGCTCAGAAGATGGTTCAATTAAAACTAAATATGACTGAGCCCTCAAAATTATGAGGGTGTTTGTTTGTTTGTTTGTTTGTTTTTTGGGTTTTTTGGTTTTTTGTTTTTTGGGGGTTTTTTTGGTTTGTTAGTTGGTTGTCTGGCAAGCTGGCTAATTGGTTGGATGAATGAATGGTTAGTTGGTTGGTTGGTTGGGTGGTTGGTTGGTTGGGTGGTTGGTTGGGTGGTTGATTGGGTTTTCCAAGCTGGAAATTATACTTGTAATTCCAGCGACCAAGAGGGAGACAAGAAAATTCAGAGTTATTTGTTGGCCAAACCATTAATATCAATCAGTGAGCTTCAGACTCATGTGAAGACCCGGTTTGAAAAACAAAGGTAGAGAGAAATAAAGCCTGTGGATAGAGTGCTGTTGGAGCTCCACAGAGGCAGAGCCAGTGTGGATGAGCCAGAGCCTAGCTAAAAGAAAAGGGTACAGTGTTCTCGGCCTGTCCAATGGGCTGGAGACAGACTGAGGTGCTGGCCAGCATTAGCATGGGATGCTTTTATATATTTAATGAAATAAGGTTATTAATGACAGAAATTCTGATCAAACCCAATTCATCATCTAATTCTTTTTTTCTTTTTTTTAATTCGATATAATTTTATTTACATTTCAAATGATTTCCCCTTTTCTAGACCCCCACTCCCCCTGTCCTCCCACCCACCCCTTCCCACTTCCCCGTTCTGGTTTTGCCGAATACTGCTTCACTGAGTCTTTCCAGAACAAGGGGCCACTCTTCCTTTCTTCTTGTACCTCATTTGATGTGTGGATTATGTTTTGGGTATTCCAGTTTTCTAGGTTAATATCCACTTATTAGTGAGTGCATACCATGATTCACCTTTTGAGTCAGGGTTATCTCACTTAGTATGATGTTCTCTAGCTCCATCCATTTGCCTAAGAATTTCATGAATTCATTGTTTCTAATGGCTGAATAGTACTCCATTGTGTAGATATACCACATTTTTTGCATCCATTCTTCTGTTGAGGAATACCTGGGTTCTTTCCAGCATCTGGCAATTATAAATAGGGCTGCTATGAACAAAGTAGAGCATGTATCCTTATTACATGGTGGGGAATCCTCTGGGTATATGCCCAGGAGTGGTATAGCAGGATCTTCTAGAAGAGAGGTGCCCAGCTTTCGGAGGAACCACCAAACTGATTTCCAGAGTGGTTGTACCAATTTGCAAGCCCACCAGCAGTGGAGGAGTGTTCCTCTTTCTCCACACCCTCTCCAACACCTGTTGTCTCCTGAATTTTTAATCTTAGCCATTCTGACTGGTGTAAGGTGAAATCTCAGGGTTGTTTTGATTTGCATTTCCCTAATGAGTAATGAAGTTGAGCATTTTTTAAGATGCTTCTCTGCCATCCGAAGTTCTTCAGGTGAGAATTCCTTGTTTAACTCTGTACCCCATTTTTAATAGGGTTGTTTGGTTTTCTGGAGTCTAACTTCTTGAGTTCTTTATATATATTGGATATTAGCCCTCTATCTGATGTAGGATTGGTGAAGATCTTTTCCCAATTTGTTGGTTGCCGATTTGTCCTCTTGATGATGTCCTTTGCCTTACAGAAACTTTGTAATTTTATGAGGTCCCATTTGTCAATTCTTGATCTTAGAGCATACGCTATTGGTGTTCTGTTCAGAAACTTTCTCCCTGTACCGATGTCCTCAAGGGTCTTCCCCAGTTTCTTTTCTATTAGCTTCAGAGTGTCTGGCTTTATGTGGAGGTCCTTGATCCATTTGGATTTGAGCTTAGTACAAGGAGACAAGGATGGATCAATTCCCATTCTTCTGCATGCTGACCTCCAGTTGAACCACCACCATTTGTTGAAAAGGCTATCTTTTTTCCATTGGATGTTTTCATCCTCTTTGTCAAGGATCAAATGGCCATAGGTGTGTGGGTTCACATCATCTAATTCTTAAACGGGAGAGACTAGAGAAAGATGCTCAGAGAGACAGCATCATATAAACGCAAGCTGGGGTGTTGGTTTTGTTTTGTTTTGTTTTGTGAATGTATATGATTTAGGCATGACACAGAAGGCAACTTTGTAGACTCTTCTCCTACCTTTATTGAACTATAGGGATCAAATTCTGGTTGCTAGACCTGTATCATAGTAGCTTTTACTACTTGAGCCATCTCACCCACCCAAAGAATGTCAATGATACTTCAGTAAGCACAGACTGATATAAAGGAAAAGGCTGGAAGTCCTCCCACAGTCTTCAGAATGTGTTAACCCTTTGGACATCTTGATCTGGAATGTTTACTCTTAAGAAGAGAGGCAATAAATTTCTGTTGCCTTCTACAGTTTTATTCAAAGCAATGCCAGGCCACTCCTACAGTCCTAGTCCCATGTCTACTATCAACAAAGTCACATCCCTCCAGTATATCCCTGTTATTCCTTTATATACAAAGGCTTATAAATACTTATGCATTTTCAGAATACTATTGAGCCTTCAACCGTAGATAGTCTCAAGACACTAAATATTTCTCTGTGCTTTTCATTGAATCCCTGAGATCTATTCTGCATTGGAGTAATTTACCCTGCTTTAGCATCTATTGAAATTGGAGAAAATATAGGTTGACACAAAGACAGTGGCACGCCTAAAGTGTTGGTATCTTTTAAAAGACACCTCCAAAGTTTGTCACCATTATTTCTGTTATCGGATGATTATACTCATTAGCCTTCAAAACAAGTGGTTTGAAATCTGATAAGTCCTCACCTTAGCTCCTGTCCTTCCATCTGTGACCCATCCTGAACCCAACACATTCAGAGACCTTTTGTAAAGCAGACATGATACATTAAGATCTGACAACATATTTATAGCAGTTAGGCTGAAATATTCAACTTGGTCTACAGATTCAACACAATACACCCTTGACTACCCCAAGACTTATTCCCTGCATTTTTTCACCATTCTCTGGTCTGCTTCCTGAGCACATAAAAGCATTTCATGTCCTGCAGGTCCCTACCAATGTCTCTCTCCATGTGGTATCTATATCTCTCCCCAGAAGACTTTCTAAGCATCAAGGCCTCATCTCTAAATCATGTCCCCAGGGATGGCTTACTTATCATTGTAACAGTGGTGACCTTCCTCTCAAATTCTTCCCTGTCTAGGATCCTGAGAAATGTGTGTGTTTATGTTTAATATTTATCTCATTTTCAACTATATGACTAGGAAAACAGGCATTGTCTAGATTTCCAGGCATACAGGCAGATAGAGAAAGGTACTTGTAATAAAGATAGTGAACTTTCAAGTGGACTTCCAAAATGGCCGACTTCTTCCTCCAGAATTGAAACAAAAGCCTGGTAGCCAAAGGCCTTGTAGGTGGCTGGCTGATGGACTGACTCAATAAGGATTATAACAGAATTGAGAAATGTTACTAAACAGTTTGGGACAATCAACTATTCTAGCTTTCATTAAATTGACCAACTCAAAATCAGAGGGAAAAAACTCTTCAGAGATGTTAAAAAACCTCAGCCCTTGAGAAAAGGCTAGATATTTAGACTTTCGGAGTCTCTGTTCTGCTTTGCAGAGGATCTTTTCCTCTGTATGTCTGCTTGTGTGTTTGTGCTTCCTCACTCCCTTCCCCACAAAATACCTGTCTCCAACTGCTCATTCTGTCTGCAACTGTCTGCCCTGTTTGAAATGTCTCTGCTGCTACCTGTTGAGTTTGAGATTTCCTGCCTTTTCATTCAACTGGCAGAGAAAATGAACCGAATCAAGACCCCTGAAATCTATTATTTTTACATGGAGTAGTGCCTGGCACAGAACAATTTATTAATAAATCCTGTGGAATTAAGAAAGGATACTTGAGTTAATGACTCTGAGAAAAGGAACAGCAGACCGAGGAGGCTACCTTGGAGCAGGTATATCTGGGAGTTGAACACACTTTGCAAATGTCCTGAGAGGGAAGCACAGATTTCAGAGCAGGAACTGCCTGACCTTGTATCCCTAATACCTTCTCTGGTTTTCAGATTTTCCCACACTGCCCCAAGGTTATAAATGACCTCGGTACAGAGCCAACAAGTTCAGAGGTCCAAATTCACAACAGTCTGTAGGGCATCTTTTTTCTTCAGATTCTTCTATAACCTAGACAGAGTCCTCCGTGTCACTTTGTTGGTATCTCGAAGCCCACACTCAATGATTTTCCAGAACTCCTCTATCTGCAGACTTTTCAGAAGATCTAGAAGCTCTGCCACTCTGCTTCCTAACCAATGAGAAATCATCCAAGCTTCTTCTTCGGCAGAGAAATACTAGAGAAATGTTTGTTACAGAGGTCCCTGAGCAGAGAGCCAGGGGCTGCCCTGGGGCAGCTGCGCCTAGCACAGAACGGCTCCCTATGAGACCTTCCTGAGTCAGAAATGGCTCACTGCACACCACCTAACGCTCCACACCATCTGGCGTCAGCCGCCCCTTTCCTCCCTTTTCATACTGGAGTTTTTATTTCTGAAGCAGACTCCCTGACACCCTGCTGGGTGAGCACAGAAGCTCCTACTAATTAAAGTCTACTTTGTGATCAGTGAGGAGTGCTCTGCACTTTAACTGTTCTCAGTCTATCTGCTGGGGATACTGCAAAGTGCCCAGGATTTTCCTACATTTCAAATCCTGGGTCACCAGGGCACTGACCCATAAAACCAAGATGTAAACCATACAGTGTAAAGGGCAGGTGGGCTAAGGGTTTACTTCACTGATAGAGCATTTGTCTAAAATGTACAAGACTTGGGCTATGAGCCCAAGTAGGAGAGAGGAGGGAAGAAGAGAGAGATTATGATAACGTATTAGGTAAATCCATGGTGCAAGATTTCCTAAGTGTTGTGCACATGTTGTGAGACCTTTTTTACATATACTATATACAGATCCTAATTTTCCCTCCTCCAACTCCTCTCAGATCTCAAATCCTCCCCACATCCCTTCCCAGCCAACCCCATGCCTTTTCTTTGTTTCTCTTTAGAAAACAAACAGACAAACTAGAATTTAATTTTTTAAAACAAATGACAACAACAAAACAAAAGAACACAAGAAACACATGTACACAAAACTCATGAAAACAAAATCAGAAACCACAATATACAATCAAAAGACCCAAAATGCCTAAAACAAAACCATAGGAGACCAAAAAAAGACTAGACCAATACTACTGAGATCAGCTTGTGTTGGCCATCTATTGTCAGGCATGGGTCCTGGCCTTCAGTGTAGTTACCATACTCAGTGAGACTTCAATGGAGAAAAATAATTTTTTTCTTTGTTCACAGTTGTCACTTCAAGGTAGCTTCTTGGTTAGGGATTGGAGCTCATGCTAACTTCCTTTCTCAGTGCTGGGGCCCATATGGCTGGAACCTGAACATGCTGTCTTTATGAGTTAATACACACATAAGTCCTGTTGTATCTGGATCCCTGGTGTCATCCACCCTGTCTCATTCAATCTTTCAGCCTCCTCCTTTTCATAGATCTCTGATCTCTAAGAGAAGGGGTTTGATGAAGACATCCCATTTAGGACTGAGTGGGGTATATTTTAAGCTACTGTTTCTACCCTGCCCTGTGAACTATAGCTTCTCCATCCATAAAAGGAGAAAGTCAAGTGTTCTAGCTTCAATTTGTTGCTGGAACAAACACCATGACCAAAAACACCACGGGGAATGATGGGGTTGATTTGGCTTACATTTCTATGCCACCCCATCACTGAGGGTAGTTAAGACATAAACTTGAAGGAGAAACCATGGAGGAACACTGGTTGTTATCTCACTTTCAAGCCCATGTTCACCTAGATTTCTTATACAGCCTAAGGCCATCTACTTTGGTGTCTGTGCCAGTGTCCCATTGCTGGAAAGAGACACTATAACCATGACAACTCTTATAAAGGAAAGCATTTCACTGTGGCTGGCTTATGGTTTTAGAGGTTTAGTCCATTGTTATCATAGCAGGAAGCATGGTGGCGTGTAGGAAGGTATGGTGCTGGAGAAGTAGCTAGGAGTTCTACTTATAGATCCACAGGTAGTGGGAAGAGAAAGACATTGAGACCAGCTTGAGCTATTGAAAGCCCAAAGGCTACCCCCAACCCTAGTGATGTACTTCCTCCATTAAGGCCATACCTATTTCAACAAGGCCACACCACTTAAACCAGAAGTTCTCAACATGTGGGTCTCAACCCCTTTGGGGGGTGGTGAATCACATATTTACATTATAATTCATAACAGTAGCAAAATTATAATTATAAAGGAGCAATGAATGATTGAGGGTCAGGACCTCAGCATGAAGAAGGTTGAGAACCAATTCCTCTCAAATAGCACTATTTCCTGATGGCCAAGCTTTCAAACATATGAGCCTATGGGACCCATTCTTATTCAAACCACCACACTAGGAATGGTGCTGCCCACAATGAACAGGACCCTCCTGAATCAACCTGTTAAGATAACCTGCTATAGTTGTGGCCATAGACCAACCTACTAAAAACAGTTACTCAGTCTAAATAGTTTTCAGGTTATATCAAGTTGACAGTACAGGCAGGACACAAGGCTGAAGCAAATATCCATGAACTAGGACAGACTAATTTGTTATATGTGCACATGTTCTATAGTGTTTGTTTAGACTATTTAAGCACATGACTTGCTCTTTCTAGGAACAAATTCAATTTGTCATGCATACCCTTAGAAACAACATCAAATCTAATATTAAAAAAATAAAACAAACATTCCATACACTTGAGCTGTTTTCTAGATTTGTCTGAAAACTGGGTGGATGTATTGATAGTTGGGTCGATGATTGAATGGATGTTTGGATGGATGGATCATTGGATTTGTCTAAGGATGGATGGTTTGGTACGTGTATGGTGGGATGGATCAATGCATGGATGCATGGTTGGATGAATGGATGGATGGATTGATGGATAAATGGATAGATGGATGCATGGTTGGGTAGATGGATGGTTGGATGGATGTTTGGATGGATGGATGATTAGATGTGTCTATGGAAGGATGGTGGATGGGTGGATGCTTTGAAGATTTGGAGGGTGGATGGTGGTATAGAGCAATGCGAGGATGGATGGTTGGATGAATGGACAGATGGATTGATGGATAAATGGATGGATGTGTGGATGGGTGGGTAGATGAATGGTTGGATGGATGAATGTGTTGATGGATGAATGGGTGGATGGATAAGTGGACTGTTTGGTGAGTGCTTGATTCATTGATGGATGGAACAATGCTGGGTGAATTGGTGGGTTCATGGGTGGTTGGATGTATTAATTGATATATGGGTAGATGGTTGGCTGTCAATTTTTTAATCAAATAGAAGCCATTGTTTTGCATCGCAGCTGTTGACTATTGCAAGACACTTCTGAACCCACAAAATTTGAGATTTCTTCAAATCTCAAATATCTCCACTAATATTATCACCTTTAAATACAGATCCATATTCAATAGAGCACCATATTTGCAGTTTTAAAAGCACAGTCATTGTAGCTGGCATTGAAGCCTATTTTAAGTTGAGGGACTTGAATTCATGTTTCTACTCAGCTCCTTTCTCCACTTTGTAGTCCAGGATCCCAATCAGGGAATGGAGCCACCCATAGTGAAGGAAGCTTTACATCTCACAGTACACAATGATAATCCTTTATGGGCATATCCAGAGACCCATGTCCTAAGTGAATCTACATTCTATCAAGTTGATGATTAAACACTAATTATCACATTGATACTTGTGTTTCCAAAACACTTGGGCTCTCCTCTGACCCTGGTGAGGTTTTAGTAAAGAGGCAGAAACCACAATAGTACATTAATAAGGCCATTTTAATGATTACTAACTAGAAAAAGAAGACTCATTAGTAAGAGTTACTGCATCAATACAATTGCAACATCATTCACCTGTCCATCAGTCTGGAAGGCTCCTAAAGAGCAGACCCTACATCAATAAGTCATCATGTGAACCTTAGGCTGCCAGGTCTCTTCAGATCTAAAATTGGTCTTCGACGCTTTGAATCAACCATAACTTGAAGCCTAGGGACACTTAAAGATTCTGAGCATTGTATGTTCCAATGAAATTCTGGGTGAAGACTAATGAAAGAAAGCCAGAGAGAGGAAGCTAACTCCTCAGAGAATGAAGCTTCTACGACTGGGCAGGGGGAGAGGGATTGGACAAAAGCAAGATATATTCTAGAAACCACTAGAACCACTAGCTAGCAAGTTTTGCAAAAACATGAATCTTGAGGAACAAAGCCATGGAGTATGAAGGTGAAGAAAAGGCAATGGGTATGCAATGGCAAGTATTTGGATTAAATCTGGTCGAAAGAGAACATGGAAGCGTTTTAGCATGGGCCCCAACAGGACCAGAATCTGACAGGTATGTATGATAGGTCTCTCCAGGACTCTGTTGAAGTTGCTTCAGTAAACTTGGAAAGTGTCCCTTTCTGAAAAGTGAGATGTGCTCTGTTTCATGAATTTTGAACACAAGCAATTTGATTTTTTAAAAACAATGCAAAACCAACAAGGAGTCAGGAAGAGTCTCAGAACCCTGGTATTCAGAACCCTGCATGTTTAATCCAAAGAAGATATACAGCCCTGGAAATAGTTTGATATTATTAAAGCTTTGTAGATATAATAAATAGCTCTACTGAATCAAACCTGAGAACACCCTTCAACTGCTTTCAAAGGAACCACAACATATGATAATGCCTGGAATTAAAATTAGCCAAAAGATGGTATATCTCAAGAGCTTTTTGTCAGAGAGCTATTTATTCACAGCTTTCCAGAAAACTCACTGTGTGAAAACTCAACAGCATCAAATGAAAAGGTACTTTGATTCTGACTTTTGTCCCACCTTCCCAAATGAATATAAGAGACACCAAATGTAATAGAACCAATGTTATTTTAGAGGAAATTTCTTCCAGTCCTGAAGTTTAGTGACTTGGCAAATTATAAGTCCTCTCTAAGTTTTGTGTGTCTCATTTGTAAAGCAGGCATAATTACAATATGCCTTGTATTCATAGTACATTTTTAACATTTTATTAAAGCAGTGTAATTTCACAAAATAAGTGTTTCTAAGGACTACACTTTTGCTTCATGTATAGTTTTAATTCATTTTTAGTGAATCACAATTTAATGAAATTCCAAGGGTATTTCCCTCATTTATAGAGTAAAAATGAAACAAGAAATAGAAATTATTTATAAATAAAGATTACTTACACAGAATATAGCAGGGTTAAGTTAATAAAAAATGATAGAATCTGACTTTATAGAAAAAAATAATAACTATAGGAAAAAGAACAAATTTGTTGTATATGACTTTCATAGAAAAATAAATACCTTCTGTCGGTGTGACCTGATCATTATTTAGCTAAGTGTAACTAAAACTGAAATTTTATAAGAAGAATGCCTGGTGATGTTCCTGGGTAATATGTGTGTTATTTATTAATCATATTAGTTAAAACTTGATATGTGCATTTATAAAAGCTACCCTTTGAAATAAAGAGAAATTTTAATCAATGCTATAATTTTCACTGTTGTCTTATCTATAAAACAGAATAAAGTGAGGTTATTGAGTTAATGGCTGATGTGAAGATTAACAGACCATGACTATAGCATGCTCCTGTGACTGTGGTGTGAAATATAATAAAATATAGTGGTGAGGCCCAGAAAGTTAGCTGTGGTTAAGAGCAGATATGCTTCTGCAGACCTTAGTCTGATTCCTAGTACCCATATATGGAGACTCACACACACTTGCAACTCCAGCTCCAGGGAATCTGACACCCTCTTCTGGACTCCACACGCAATCACATGCACATACAGGAACAGAAACAGGAGGGGAGGCCAGCTGGGGGGGAGTCGGTGTGCTCTGGTGAATCCAGCAGGCCCCAGCAGGAGCCTTCAGGTGTCTGCTTCTGAATCTGAACACTCTGGGCCACAGCACTTGGTCTCCAGGAAGTACGGGAGACCTGGTGTGCACCCAGAGGCAGACTGGAAGCGCACGGCTTACTCTGGTGGCACAGAGCTTAGGTTCCAGTCCTGAGGCCTCTGGCGGGAGCCTTCAGATATCTACGCTTCCAGATCCAGAACAGCCTGGGCGGCAATGCCACATCTCCAGGTCCTGCAAGAGGCAAGAGGGGCTTCCAGGAGGCCGGCTGGGAGGAGTCACTGTGCTCTGGTGAATCCAGCAGGCCCCTGAGGGAGCCTTCAGGTGTCTGCTTCGGGATCTGAACAGCCTGGGCTGCAGCACCCTGTCTCCAGGCAGTGCAGGAGGTAAGCTGTGCACCAGAGGCCACCTGGGAAGAGGCAGCTTGCACTGGTGAGTCCAGCATTGACAAGACCAACTAACACCAGTGAAAACTAGATGGCAAAAGGCAAACACAGGAACGTCACTAACAGAAATCAAGGCAATATGGCAACATCTGAACCCAATTCTCCTTTAACAGCATGTCCTGGATACCCCATCACACCAGTAAAACAAGATTTGAATTTAAAATCACTGGTCATGATGCTGGTACAGGAACACATGAAGGATATACTTAAAGAAATTCAGGAGAAAATGAATCAAAAGTTAGAAGCCCTTGTAAGGGAAACACAAAAATCATTGAAAGAAATTCAGGAGAATACAAAAGCCAATAAGGAGGAAACGCAAAAAAACACTTAAAGAAATACAGGAGAACTTTGGTCAACAGGCTGAGGTCATGAAAGAGGAAACACAAAAATCTCTTAAAGAATTACAGGAAAGCACAAACAAGCAAGTGAAGGAGCTAAGCAAAACCATCCAGGATCTAAAATCAGAAGTAGAAACGACTAAGAAAACTCAAAGGGAGACATCTTTGGAGATAGAAAGCCTTGGGAAGAAATCAGGGGACATAGATGCAAATATCAACAACAGAATACAAGAGATAGAAGAAAGAATCTCAGATGCTGAAGATACCATAGAAACCATGGACTCAACAATTAAAGAAAATGCAAAATGCAAAAAGCTTGTAACCCAAAATATCCAGGAAATCCAGGACACAATGAGAAGACCAAACCTAAGGATTATAGGCATAGATGAGAGTGAAGATTTACAACTTAAAGGGCCAGCAAATATTTTCAATAAAATTATGGAAGAAAACTTCCCTAACCTAAAGAGAGAGATGCCCATGAATATACAAGAAGACTACAGAACTCCAAACAGATTGGACAAGAACAGAAATACCTGCCGTCACATAATAATCAAAACACCAAATGTACTAAACAAAGAAAGAATATTAAAGGCAATAAGAGAAAAAGGCCAAGTAACATATAAAAGAAGACCTATCAGAATCACAGCAGACTTTTCACCTGAGACTATGAAGGCTAGAAGGTCCTGGGCAGATCTCATGCAGACTCTAAGAGAACACAAATGCCAGCCAAAACTACTATACCCAGGAAAACTCTCAATCACCATAGATGAAGAAACTAAGATATTCCATAACAAAACCAAGTTCACCCAAAATCTATCCACAAATGCAGCCCTACAAAGGATAATAGGAGGAAAACACCAATACAAGGAGGGAAACTTCACCCTGAAAAAAGCAATATAGTAACCTTTCATCAAACCCAAAAGAAGTTAACCAATCAAATTTAAAAAATAACATCAAAAATGACAGGAAGTAACAATCACTATTCCTTAATATCTGTTAACATGAATGGACTCAATGCCCCAATAAAAAGACATAGACTAACCGACTGGATACATAAACAGGACCGTACATTTTGCTGCATACAGGAAACACACCTCAGGGTCAAAGACAAACACTACCTTAGAGTAAAAGGCTGGAAGACAATTTTACAAGCAAATGGTCTCCGGAAACAAACTGGAGTAGCCATTCTAATATCAGATATAACTGACTTTCAACCCAAAGTCATCAAAAGAGACTCTGAGGGACACTTCGTGCTGGTCAAAGGAAAAATACAACAAGAAGAACTCTCAATCCTGAACATCTATGCTCCAAATGCAAGGGGAACCCTCATTCATAAAAGAAACTTTATTAAAGCTCAAAGCACACATTGCACCTAACATAATAATTGTGGGTGACTTCAACACTGCACTTTCCTCAATGGACCGATCAGGAAAACAGAAACTCAACAGGGACACAATGAAATTAATTGAAGTTTTGGACCAATTAGATTTAACAGATATATATACAACATTCTATCCTAAAGCAAAAGAATATACCTTTTTCTCAGTACCTCATGGTACCTTCTCCAAAATCAACCATATAATTGGTCACAAGACAGACCTCAACAAATATAAGAAGATCGAACTAATCCCATGCCTCCTATCAGATCACTATGGAGTAAAGGTGGTCTTCAATAGCAATAAAAACAACGGAAAACCCACATACACGTGGAATCTGAACAATATTCTACTCAATGATACCTTGGTCAAGGAATAAAGAAAGAAAGAAATTAAAGACTTTTTAGAACTTAATGAAAATTAAAACACAACATGTCCAAATATATGAAACACAATGAAAGCAGTGCTAAGAGGAAAACTCATAGCCCTGAGTGCCTCCAAAAAGAAAATGGAGAGAGCATACACTAACAGCTTAATGACACACCTGAAAGCCCTGGAACAAAGAGAAGCTAATTCACCCAGGAGGAGTAGAAGGCAGGAAATCATCAAACTCAGGGCTGAAATCAATCAAGTAGAAACAAAGAGAACCATACAAAGAATCAATAAAACCAGTAGCTGGTTCTTTGAGAAAATCAACAAGATAGATAAACCCTTAGCCAGACTAACCAAAGGACACAGAGAAAGTATCCAGATTAACAAACTTAGAAATGAAAAGGGAGATATAACAACAGAAACTGAGGAAATTCAAAAAATCATTAGATCCTACTACAAAAGCCTATACTCAACACAACTAGAGAATCTGGAGGAAATGGACAGTTTCCTAGACAGATATCCGACACCAAAACCAAATCAGGATCAAATAGATCAACTAAACAGTCCCATACCACCTGAAGAAATAAAAAGGGTCATAGAAAGTCTCCCAACCAAAAAAAGCATGGGACCAGATGGCTTCAGTGCAGAGTTCTAGCAGACCTTCATAGAAGACCTAACACCAATACTCTTCAAACTATTCCACAAAATAGAAACAGAAGGAACTCTACCCAACTCGTTCTATGAAGCCACAATTAGGCTGATACCAAAACCACACAAAGATCCAACAAAGAAAGAGAACTTCAGGCCAATTTCTCTTATGAATATTGATGCAAAAATAGTTAATAAAATTCTTGCCAACCAAATCCAAGAACACATCAAAACGATCATCCACCATGATCAAGTAGGCTTCATCCCAGGGATGCAGGGATGGTTCAATATAAGGAAATCCATTAATGCTATCCACTACATAAACAAACTCAAAGAAAAAAAAACCATGTGATCATCTCATTAGCTGCAGAAAAAGCATTTGACAAAATCCAGCATCCTTTCATGCTAAAAGTATTGGAAAGAACAGGAATTCAAGGCACATACCTAAACACCATTAAAGCAATATACAGCAAACCGGTAGCCAACATCAAACTAAATGAAGAGAAACTTGAAGCAATCCCACTAAAATCAGGGACTAGACAAGGCTCTCCTCTCTCTCCATATCTTTTCAATATAGTACTTGAAGTTCTAGCTAGAGCAATTAGACAACATAAGGAGGTCAAGGGGATACAATTTGGAAAGGAAGAAGTCAAATTATCACTATTTGCCGATGACATGATAGTCTACTTAAGTGACCCAAAAACCTCCACCAGAGAACTCCTACAGCTGATAAAAAACTTCAGCAAAGTGGCTGGTTATAAAATCAACTCAAGCAAATCAGTTGCCTTCCTATACTCAAAGGATAAGCAGGCTGAGAAAGAAGTTAGGGAAATGACACCCTTCAAAATAGCCACAAACAATATAAAGGATCTTGGTGTGACTCTAACCGAACAAGTGAAAGATCTATATGACAAGAACTTCAGGTCTCTGAAGAAGGAAATGGAAGAAAACCTCAGAAAATGGAAAAATCTGCCATGCTCATGGATCGGCAGGATTAATATAGTTAAAATGGCCATCATGCCAAAAGAGATCTACAGATTCAATGAAATCCCCATCAAAATCCCAACTCAGTTCTTCACAGAGTTAGAAAAAGCAATTCTCAAATTCATCTGTAATAACAAAAAACCCAGGATAGCTAAAACTATTCTCAACAACAAAAGAAATTCTGGGGGAATCAGTGTCCCTGACTTCAAGCAATACTACAGAGCAATCGTGTTAAAAACTGCATGGTATTGGCACAGTGACAGACAAGTGGACCAATGAAATAGAATTGAAGATCCAGAAATGAATCCACACACCTATGGTCACTTGATCTTCAACAAAGGAGCCAAAAACATCCAGTGGAAAAAAGATAGCCTTTACAACAAATGGTGCTGGATCAATTTGAGGTCAGCATGCAGAAGAATGTGAATTGATCCATTCTTATCTCCATATACTAAACTTTCACTCCAAGTGGATCAAGGACCTCCATGTAAAACCAGACACACTGAAACTAATAGAAAAGAAACTGGGGAAGATCCTTGAGGACATGGGCACGGGGGGGGGGGGGGGGGTGGTAAGTTCCTGAACAGATCACCAATAGCTTATGCTGTAAGATCAAGAATTGACAAATGGGACCTCATAAAATTACAAAGTTTCTGTAAGGCAAAGGACACTGTTAAAAGGACAAAACGGCAGCCATCAAATTGGGATAGGATATTCACCAATCCTACATCTGATAGAGGGCTAATATCCAATATATACAAAGAACTCAAGAAGTTAGACCCCAGGGAAACAAATAACCCTATTAAAAATGGGGTACAGATCTAAACAAAGAATTTTCACCTGAAGAAATTCAGATGGCCGAGAAGCACCTTAAGAAGTGCTCAACATCATTAGTCATTAGGGAAATGCAGATCAAAACAACCCTAAGATTTCACCTTACGCCAGTCAGAATCACTAAGGTCAAAAACTCAGGAGACAGCAGGTGTTGGCAAGGATGTTGAGAAAGAGGAACACTCCTCCACTGCTGGTGGGGCTGTAAGATGGTACAACCACTTTGAAAATCAGTCTGGAGGTTCCTCAGAAAACTGGACATGACACTTCCGGAGGACCCTGCTATACCTCTCCTGGGCATATACCCAAAGGATTCCCTGGCATGCAATAAAGACACATGCTTATGTGTCATTATGACATTATGTTCATAGCAGCCTTATTTACAATAGCCAGAAGCTGGAAAGAACCCAGATGCCCCTCAAAGGAGGAATGGATACAGAAAATGTGGTATATTTACACAATGGAATACTACTCAGCAATTAGAAACAATGAATTCACAAAATTTTTAGGCAAATGTTTTGATCTGGAAAATATCATCCTAAGTGAGGTAACCCAATCACAAAAGAATACACATGGAATGCAATCTCTGATAAGTGGATATTAATTAGCCCAGAAGCCCTGAATACTCAAGGCACAAATTGCATAACAAATGACTCCCATGAAGAAGTATGGAGAGGGTCCTGATCCTGGAAAGGATTGATCTAGCATTGGAGGGGAATATAAGGACAGAGAAAAAGGAGGGAGGTGATTGGAGAAGGGATGGAGAGAAGAAGGTTTATGGGACATATGGGGAGGGGGGATCCGGGAAAGGGGAAATCATTTGGAATGTAAACAAAGAATATAGAAAATAAAAATATTAAAAAAAAGAAACAGGCAGACACACACACACAAACACACACACTAATTAAAAATAAAAATAAAATCTTTTTAAAAATTACTGAGGATAAAAATGGTTTTCTTTTTTAACTACTTTTTTCCATTCACTGCTGTTCATACAAGTTCTTAAACATCACCTAGCATACAGAAGTAACTGATCAATAATTTTAAATTGCCATATTTTACTTTAAATGATGCATGATAAATAATTTATAGTGGAGTGTAGATAAGAGGATATTCAGGAATAGTGGCCTCTGTCATGATATAGCCTTGCTTATAAGAATACTTACATCAATGTCTAGTGCAACCCTCTTAAAAATATCACATGGTTTAGAAAGTTATTCATACTAACAGAAATTCAACACAAACACATTTCTTTCCTCTCAATAAGTTTGTGGAGTATTGGCAATGTTTCTGTTTTCTATTTGTTCCTTATGTGAGCTTTATTTATTTATGTAAGTTTTAAAAATGAAGTTTTTATGTAAATTTTAAGGTTGTCCATGGACAGTCTACACCTAGTTAAAAAAAACCCTGGAAGACGTAGAGTTAGAAGAAAACTTATTCATGGAGGAAGAGTTCAAGAGCATGCTTCAGGTGTGTGGATGGGATGGACGAAGACACAATACTCAGTGGCAAATAGTGCAAACATGGCTCTCCTGAGAAAGTGTGTTCTTTGTGCCTTGTAGGTTAATAGGGAAGAGATTGGAAATTTTGTTTCTGTTATCTGAAGGCCTCGTTTAAAGATTTTTTAATTTTTGATTTATATGTGTGTGTGTGTGTGTGTGTATGTGTGTGTGTGTGTGTGTGTGTGTGTGTGTGTGTGTGTGTGTGTGTGTGTGTTTGCTTGTGTGCACTCATGAATGCAGGAATCCAGTAATGGGCATCAGATCCCCTGGAGCTGCATTTACAAGTGGTTGTGAGCCACCCAACTTGACTGTTGGGAATTCAACTCGAGACCTCTGCAAAAGTGCCTATGTTCTTTACAATTGAGTCATCTCTCTTTGTCCAGCACAACAGTTCTCAGTATTGGCTGAAGGAACTAATAAGTGAACCCACCCTGACTCTTTTTTTTTAAAGACTTTATTTTATTCGATATATTTTTTATTTACATTTCAAATGATTTCCCCTTTTATAGACCCCCACTCCCCAAAAGTGCCATCAGCCCACTTCCCTCCCCCTGTTTTCCCAACCAACCCTTCCAACTTCCCTGTACTGGTTTTGCCATATACTGCTTCACTGAGTCTTTCCAGAACAAGGGGCCACTCCTTCGTTCTTCTTGTACCTCATTTGATGTGTGGATTATGTTTTTGGTATTCCAGGTCTCTAGGTTAATATTCACTTATTAGTGAGTGCATACCATGATTCATCTTTTGAGTCTGGGTTACCTCACTTAGTATGATGTTCTCCAGCTCCATCCATTTGACTAAGAATTTCATGAATTCATTGTTTCTAATGACTGAATAGTACTCCATTGTGTATATATACAACATTTTTTGCATCTACTCTTCTGTTGAGGGATACCTGGGTTCTTTCCAGCTTCTGGCAATTATAAATAGGGCTGCTATGAACATAGTTGAAGATGTATCCTTACTACATGCTGGGGAATCTTCTGGGGATATGCCCAGGAATGGTATAGCAGGATCTTCTGGAAGTGAGGTGCTCAGTTTTCAGAGGAACCGCCAGACCGATATCCAGAGTGGTTGCACCAATTTGCAACCCCACCAGCAGTGGAGGAGTGTTCCTCTTTCTCCACATCCTCGCCAACATCTGCTGTCTCCTGAATTTTTAATCTTAGCCATTCTGACTGGTGTAAGGTGAAATCTCAGGGTTGTTTTGATTTGCATTTCCCTAATGACTAATGAAGTTGAGCATTTTTTAAGATGCTTCTCTACCATCCGAAGTTCTTCAGGTGAAAATTCTGTGTTTAACTCTGTACCCCATTTTTTAATAGGGTTATTTGGTTTTCTGGAGTTTAATTTCTTGAGTTCTTTATATATATTGGATATTAGCCCTCTATCTGATGTAGGGTTGGTGAAGATCTTTTCCCAATTTGTTGGTTGACGATTTGCCCTTTTGATGGTGTCCTTTGCCTTACAGAAACTTTACAATTTTATGAGGTCCCATTTGTCAATTCTTGATCTTAGAGCATAAGCTGTTAGTGTTCTGTTCAGGAAATTTCCCCCTGTACCAATATCCTCAAGGGTTTTCCCCAGTTTCTTTTCTATTAGCTTCAGAGTGTCTGGCTTTATGTAGAGGTCTTTGATCAATTTGGAGTTGAGCTTAGTACAAGGAGACAAGAATGGATCAATTTGAATTCTTCTGCATGCTGACCTCCAGTTGAACCAGCAGCATTTCTTGAAAAGGCTATCTTTTTTCCATTGTTTTCAGCCCCTTTGCCGAGGATCAAGGGGCCATAGGTGTGTGGGTTCATTTCTGGATCTTCAATCCTGTTCCATTGATCCGCCTGCCTGTCACTGTACCAATAGCATGCAGTTTTTAACACTATTGCTCTGTAGTATTGCTTGAGGTCAGGGATACAGATACCCCCAGAATTTCTTTTATTGTTGAGAATAGTTTTAGCTATCCTGGGTTTTTTGTTATTCCAGATGAATTTGAGGATTGCTCTTTCTAACTCTATGAAGAATTGAGTTGGGATTTTGATGGGTATTGCGTTGAATCTGTATATTGCTTTTGGCAAAATGGCCAATATAACTATATTAATCCTGCCAATCCAAGAGCATGGGAGGTTTTTCCATTTTTTTGAGGTCTTCTTCCATTTCCTTCTTCAGATTCTTGAAGGTCTTGTCATATAGATCTTACACATGTTTGGTAAGAGTCACCCCAAGGTACTTTATACTGTTTGTGGCTATTGTGAAGGGGATCATTTCCCTAATTTCTTTCTCAGCCTGCTTATCCTTTGAGTATAGGAAGGCAACTGATTTGCTTGAGTTGATTTTATAACCAGCCACTTTGCTGAAGTTGTTTATCAGCTGTAGGAGTTCTCTGGTGGAGGTTTTTGGGTCACTTAAGTAGACTATCATGTCATCTGCAAATAGTGATAATTTGACTTCTTCCTTTCCAAATTGTATCCCCTTGACCTCCTTATGTTGTCTAATTGCTCTAGCTAGAACTTCAAGTACTATATTGAAAAGATATGGAGAGAGAGGAGAGCCTTGTCTAGTCCCTGATTTTAGTGGGATTGCTTCAAGTTTCTCTCCATTTAGTTTGATGTTGGCTACCGGTTTGCTGTATATTGCTTTAATGGTGTTTAGGTATGTGCCTTGAATTCCTGTTCTCTCCAATACTTTAAGCATGAAAGGATGCTGAATTTTGTCAAATGCTTTTTTTAGCATCCAATGAAATGACCATGTGGTTTTTTTCTTTGAGTTTGTTTATGTAGTGGATTGCATTGATGGATTTCCGCATATTGAATCAACCCTGCATCCCTGGGATAAAGCCTACTTGATCATGGTGGATGATCGTTTTTGATGTGTTCTTGGATTCGGTTGGCAAGAATTTTATTGAGTATTTTTGCATCGATGTTCATAAGGGAAATTGGTCTGAAGTTCTCTTTCTTTGTTGGATCTTTGTGTGGTTTTGGTATCAGCGTAATTGTGGCTTCGTAGAAGGAATTGGGTAGTGTTCCTTCTGTTTCTATTTTGTGGAATAGTTTGAAGAGTAGTGGTGTTAAGTCTTCTTTGAAGGTGTGATAGAATTCTGCACTGAAACCATCTGGTCCTGTGCTTTTTTTGGTTGGAAGATTTTCTATGAACCCTTCTATTTCTTTAGGGGTTATGGGACTGTTTAGATGATCTATTTGTTCCTGATTTAATTTTGGTTTTTGGTATCTGTCAAGGAAATTGTCCATTTTCTCCAGATTCTCCAGTTGTGTTGAATATAGGCTTTTGTAGTAGGATCTGATGATTTTTTGGATTTCCTCAGTATCTGTTGTTATATCTCCCTTTTCATTTCTAATTTTGCTAATTTGGATACTTTCTCTGTGCCCTTTGGTCAGTCTGGCTAAGGATTTATCTATCTTGTTGATTTTCTCAAAGAACCAGCTCCTGGATTCGTTGATTCTTTGTATGGTTCTCTTTGTTTCCACTTGATTGATTTCAGCCCTGAGTTTGATGATTTCCTGTCTACTACTCCTCCTGGGGGAATTGGCTTCTCTTTGTTCCAGGGCTTTCAGGTGTGTCGTTAAGCTGCTAGTGTATGCTCTCTCCATTTTCTTTTTGGAGGCACTCAGGGCTATGAGTTTTCCTCTTAGCACTGCTTTCATTGTGTCCCAAAGATTTGGCTATGTTGTATCTTCATTTTCATTAAATTCTAAAAAGTCTCTGATTTCTTTCTTTATTTCTTCTTTGGCCAAGATGTCATTGAGTAGAGTATTGTTCAGCCTCCATGTTTATGTGGGCTTTCTGTTGTTTTTGTTGCTATTGAAAACCACTCTTACACCATAGTGATCTGATAGGAGGCATAGGATTAGTTCCATCTTCTTGTATTTGTTGGGGTCTGTCTTGTGACCAATTATAAGGTTGATTTTGGAGAAGGTACCATGAGGTGCTTTAGGGTGAAATGTTCTATAAATATCAATCAAATCCAATTGGTCCAAAGCTTCAATTAGTTTTACTGTGTCCCTGTTTAGTTTCTGTTTTCCTGATTGGTCCATTGAGGAGAGTGGAGTGTTGACATCCCCCACAATTATTGTGTTAAGTGAAATGTGTGCTTTGAGCTTTAGTAAAGTTTCTTTTACGAATGAAGGTGCCCTTGCATTTGGTGCATAGATGTTCAGAATTGAAAGTTCTTCTTGGTGGATTTTTCCTTTGACCAGCAAGAAGTGTCCCTCAGTGTCTCTTTTGATGACTTTAGGTTGAAAGTCAATTTTATCTGATATTAGAATGGCTACTCCGGCTAGTTTCCCGAGACCATTGGCTTGTAAAATTGTCTTCCAGCCTTTTACTCTAAGGTAGTTTTTGTCTTTGACATTTAGGTGTTTCCTGTATGCAGCAAAATGTAGGATCCTGTTTCCTTATCCAGTCTGTTAGTCTATGTCTTTTTATTGGGGAATTGAGTCCATTCATGTTAAGAGATATTAAGGAATAGTGATTGTTACTTCCTGTCATGTTTGATGTTATTTTTATATTTGAGTGGTTATCTTCTTTTGGGTTTGATGAAGGAAGGTTACTATCTTGCTTTTTCCAGGATGTAGTTTCCCTCCTTGTATTGGAGTTTTCCTCCTATTATTCTTTGTAGAGCTGGGTTTGTGGAAAGATATTGTGTAAATTTGGTTTTGTCATGGAATGTGTTGGTTTCTCCATCTATTGTGATTGAGAGTTTTGCTGGGTATAGTAGTCTTGGCTGACATTTGTGTTCTCTTAGAGTCTGCATGAGATCTGCCCAGGATCTTCTAGCTTTCATGGTCTCTAGTGAGAAGTCTGGGGTGATTCTGATAGGTCTTCCTTTATATGTTACTTGGCCTTTTTCTCTTACTGCCTTTAATATTCTTTCTTTGTTTATTGCATTTGGGGTTTTAATTATTATGTGATGGGAGGTATTTCTGCTCTGGCCAGTCTGTTTGGAGTTCTGTATGCTTCTTGTATATTCATAGGCATCTCTCTCTTTAAGTTGGGAAAGTTTTCTTCCATAATTTTGTTGAAGATATTTGCTGGCCCTTTCTGTTGTAAATCTTCACTCTCATCTATACCTATAATCCTTAGGTTTGGTCTTCTCATTGTATCCTGGATTTCCTGGATGTTCTGGGATACAAGCTTTTTGCATTTTGCATTTTCTTTGACTGTTGAGTCAATGGTTTCTATGGTATCTTCGGCGTCTGAGATTTTTTTCTTCCATCTCTTGTATTCTGTTGTTTGTATTTGCGTCTATGGCCCCTGATTTCTTCTCAAGGTTCTCTATCTCCAAAGTTGTCTTCCTTTGTGATATCTTAGTTGTTTCTACTTCTGTTTTTAGGTCCAGGATGGTTTTGCTCAGTTCCATCATTTGTTTGTTTGTGTTTTCCTGTAATTCTTTAAGAGATTTTTGTGTTTCCTCTTTCATGACTTCTGCCTCTTGACTCAAGTTCTCCTGCATTTCTTTAAGTTTTTTTTTTTGCATTTCTTTTTTATTGGCTTCTATCTCTTGAGCCTTATTCTCCTGCATTTCTTTAAGTGATTTTTGTGTTTCCATTATACATGTTTCTAGCTTATTCATGTTCCCCTGTATTTCTTTAAGAGATTCATTTATGTCCTTTTTGTGTTCTTCTAGCAGCATCATGACCAGTGATTTTAAATCCAAATCTTATTTCTCTGGTGTGTTGGCATAACCAGGACTTGCTGAGTTGGAGAGTTTGGTTCAGATGCTGCCATATTGCCTAGATTTCTGTTAGTAGTATTCCTGTGTTTGCCCTTTGCCATCTTGTTCTCTGGAGTTAGTTGGTCTTGTCTCTGGCTGGTGTTTGAGCCTTCTGAGGGGCTCTGGGACTATTTCTGCAACACTGGATGGCTGGGTTTCCCCTGTAGTAGATTGCTGATGTGCTGTCCTCCTCTTGGGTGCCCTTGCAGCCCAAGTGTGCCTTGCCCCAAATTGTCTGTGTGAACCAGGTGGTGCCCGTTTGCTCCTTCAGTGAGTGCTGATGGTCTATGCTGCAGGGACCTTTTCCGCGTGTTGATTACTCTGCTGGGCAGCCAATCTCCCAACTGGGTTGGTGCACACACGGCTAGCCTAGCTGCTCAGGCCCTGAGTCTAGGCAAAAGCCTGGGAGGCCAAGGTCCAAGCAAAGTTCCCCTTGGGCTATGACTGTTAATTGGGTCTGTCAGGAGGCCGGGATGGCGGGCCTATGTGTGTGTGCGCTTCCTGAAAGTGCTGGGAGAGTCTGCTGGGCTAACAACCTCCTGGCCGGGTTGACACACAGATGGCCCACCGAGCAGCCCAGTTCTTGGGGGCAGTCCAGGGCCTGTTAGGGCCTAGACCCCCACTATGTTAGCTCGGGTTATGCCTGTTATCCGGCTTTGCCTGCTAGAGCTCTCTGGCGTCCTGTAGGCAAAATGGTGGTGCACGCACAGGGCCCGGGCAAAAAAACCTCCTGGCTGGATTGGCACCCCGATGCCCCCCCCCAACAGCCCAGGGCCTGTTAGCCCCCCATGATGTTGGCCTCGGGTTATGTTTGTGTACCTCAGTCTGTCTGATCTCTCTGGAGTCCGAGAACCAAGATGGAGGCAAATCTCTCATGACTGGCAGGAGGCAGAGTTCTGAAGTGGCTTCTGTGCAGTGAAAGGCACCATTAATCCTCCGCTGCTTGTAGCCCGTCTGGTCAGCGATGGCCAGTGGTCGTGGGTGCAGGGCTTGCCTGGACCCTGTCACCTTGGCTTCACTGCAGATGGCCCTTCAGCTGGACCAGCTGCTGCTGCCGCTGCTGCTGCCCTCCCAGTTTTTCCCCACCCTGACTCACACCTGTCTTTGGTGTGAGTTTTTAGGTATCTGTGGCTTGTGTATGGATTTCTGCAGTACAGAATAGTATTAACTTGCATTTCATGTATCATAGAAGGGTCAACAGGAAACCCAATGGGTAACCCATCTGAGGGTTTATTCTCTTCAGTTTCTTTTCATGGTTGCAGAGTCCCAGCAGGGTTGCAGTAGAGGTCAGAGCTGGCCTGGTAGCCCCCTTACAGACTGAAAAGACATCTGGCCTAGTAGTGAGCCTCTGAGTGTGGCAGGCTCCCGTGCAGACACTGAAGATCAGCTATGAGGACTGTTGAAAGTGTTCAGACTCCCAGTCTGAACCAACTTCTGTATTATTTTGGGTTCTCTAGAGTCACAGAACGTATGGGCAGTCTCTATATAGTTAAGGAATTTGTGGATGACTTGCAGTCTATAGTCCAACTCCCCAGCAATGGTCAGCAACAGCTGTGGATGGAAGTCTAAGGATCTAGCAGTTGCTCAGTCCTACGAGGCAAGCAGGCAAGGAAGAGTGAGTAAATCTTCCTTCTTCCAAAGTCCTTATATAGATCTCCAGCAGAGGGTGTAGCCCATATTAAAGGCTGTAGGTCTCCAGCAGAGGGTGTGGCCCAGATTAAAGGCATGTGCCTCCATGCCTTTTATCCTGATGATCTTGAACTCAGAAATCTCCTTGTCTTATCTTCTGGAATTCATAGCCACTATGCTTCAAGATCTCCATGCCAAGATCCAGGTCAGAAACTTATATCTCTGAGCCTCCAGATTAGGATCATAGGTGAGCCTTCCAATTCTAGATTGTAGTTCATTCCAGATATAGTCAAGCTATGAGCACTGTTGAAAGTGTTCAGACTCCCAGTTTAGACTTTCTGCCTGTCCTCCACACCCTCATAGACACAAAAACCTCGGGCTCCTTGTGGCTTTTTAAAATGTCATTTTCAGCTTACATATACTACATCAAGTTTCACAATTTAAAGAGTAGAATGTTCCCTTCTCTAGACTGAAGTTAACAGAACATTTAATTGCCATTAATAAAAAGCTGTAGCTCCCACCTGAGTTTTTATGTACTTATTACTATGAATCATGATATTTTATGGAGCATGAGGAGGTCAGAGGACAACTGCTGAGAGTCCGGTCTCTCCCTCCACCATGTAAGAGGCAGGATGGAACTCAAGCCACCAGGATTGTTGGCAAGAGCACTTATTCACTGAGCTATCTTGCCAGCCCCAAACCTTAATCTTTCATCTAAATGTTGTTGAACAAACAAAGTGTTTGAAAAAATACATAAAATGATCTTCCATTGCAGTTTGTATATTTTATACACCTTTATCTGATTAGGGTTCCTAATGTATAGGGTCCTTCTACTGAGGCTCCTAGTGAGTCATAAAATATGCAAAGCAAAGGTTTTCTGTTTGCTAATCCCTGTAGTTTTCTCTGGCACTTATTGTGAGTCAATAATACAACACAATTTGAATCACAAGACTGAAAATTATACCTGCCTTATATTCAGTTCCATTTGGAGATAGTGGAGACTCCCAACCAGTTGTCCTCTCCCAATCACTGTCCTGGATTTGTGACAGCACAGCCTGCCGTTTATCAGTATGGTGATTTGAATAAAATGGCTGCCATATGCTCAGATGTTGAATGTTTGTTTGATTCCCCAGTTGATGAACTGTTTGAGAAAGATTAGAATATGTGACCTTGTTGGGGAATGTGGGGGTGACCTTTGGAGTTTCCAAAGTCCATGCGAGCCCTAGACTTTCTCTTTGCCTCCTGTTTGTAGATTAGATGTAAGCCATCGATAACTATCCCAGCAGCATGCCTGCCTGCTCCCCACTATGATGGCCATGGACTCACCCTCTGAAACAATAAGCAAGCTCCCAGTTAAATCCTTTCTTTAATGAGCTGCCTTGGTCATGGTGTCTCTTCACAACAAGAGAAATGTAACCAAGTCAATCAGTTTCTCTGTGGATCCTTTAGAGGTCCAATAATGTCAAAAGTAGGCTCTCCCTCTAACTGGTGTGAGTGACTTCCCTGTCACCTCTAAATGGTCCCCTTAATCCTGAAAGCATTATTGCTTTCTGGTACAAGATGTTTTACAGGCTCACTTTTCTAACTATAATTTCTCACTCTCTGTGCCAGCACAAATTTGTTCTGCTGGGTTTTCTGAGTTTTCTAGCCCAGGCTGGTGGCTTTTTAACAAGGACCACTGCTGAGGCCAGAAAACAGTGACTAAGCTTGTCAGAACACTAAGCAAGAATCTTCCATGCCTATGGCAGGCCCAAAGCTCCAACGGTTTGCCTTTATGGCCCTTCCTCCTCTTTGATGGTATCAAAGTCTAAGCCTCTTGTGGTGATGCGGTACTCAGTACTAAGCACAAGCTATTTGTATTTGTGTGCAGGTTTGGATACAACAGCCCTGCCTCCAGTGATTTAATCTCTGATAATATCAGAACACTCATCTCATACATAACATTTTCTTACCAGTACAAATCAGATTCTGTATTGATGTATCTGTCGCAATGATAGTTTCCAAATTGACAGTATCTTAACATGCTACAAGCTAAAGTTTTAATTCTCCTCTCAGGGATTAGAATGAACTCTAGAGCTTTAGATTCTATGTGATTTTCAAGGGTGGGACCCAATATAAATTCTTGAGATTTGGTCTAAAAAATGCTGTATTATTTGTCTTCCCAGTTTTTCAGGGGCATTATCTTAATGCTAGATATTCTCAAACTTCATAGAATCAATCAAGTGTTCAAACTTATAAAAGATGTAAAAGATTGCAGTCACATATAAAATAAAACACCATTTAAACCAATATTGGTGGCTCATGCCTCAAATACCAGGGCTGCAGAGGCTAAGGCAGGAGAGGTTTAGTGCATGTTTGATGCCAGCCTGAGCTATACAGTGAGTTCCAAGGACAGTTGGGAGGTAAGGCAAATTCTTGCCTCAAAAAAATGCAGATACAATTTAAATATTTTAACAATTAAGAATACCTATGAAATATTACAACCTTAAATCATAATTAGGAAATTCAGGTGGAAATGTGTGCGGAGATATATAATTTCAGTCATGCTGGGATTGTTCTACAAGCGTTATGTGAGACATGAATATTTATAATTATAATACATTTTAACACACCCCCAATCTTTAATATCATTCATTTAAAGCTAGAGCTACACAGCTTTAATGCAGATTCATAGATAAAAATCAACTATCCCGTATATAGAAATTCTTAACTTTTATTTTGCTGCCATTTGTATTTAATATTACAAAGTTATACTCAAAATGCTTTATTGCCAGGAAAAGTGATAAATGCCCTCATCATAAAATTAAATATATTGCTTGCTTTTTATATTTAACATATTTAAAGGAAATTACATTCAACCCCTTGATTCAGACTGAATGTCCTGGAAATGAGATTCATGAAGGGATGCACTGTCTTTACTGTTGGACAAAAAGGTTGTGTTGTCTCAGGATCAAATATCTGGTCAGTTCCTTGCTTTGGGGTTTATTTATAGAGCCTCAAATTTTATTATTAGTTTAAAATGTTTTAATTCTTATATTTTTATCTCAGGTATTTATTACCTTCCTCTTTCGCTTAACAACAGTCATTTGCATATAATGAAAAATTCCAGATTCAAATTCATTCTAGTTCATATTTTATAATATACATTTTCATCATATGTTTATATATATGTGTGTGCATTAATGCATGTGTTCATGCATGTATTTGTTTATGTTTATGCATGTGTGTACATTTATGCCTGTGTGTGCATGTGTGTGCATTTATGCATGTGTGTGTACATTTATGCTTGTGTGTGCACTAATGCATGTGAATACACACCTGCACTCCTTTCCAGTAACTATTTCTCAATACCTCACTTTTCAGAATAACAAGTTTCTGAACCTCACTTTTCAGAATACCAAATTTCTGAACCTCATTTTTATTTTAACACATGATAGATGTTTAAAATTCTAAGTCCTTTTGAGGTGACATTTTCTTTTATGTAAAAAAAGCAATGCAGTAATTTTTCAAATATGATCACAAAAATATTGACATTTTCTCTCTTCACAAAGGAAGTGTGTGTTCTCCATGCTTACAGCTGATTTTGGTTTTCCTAATATTTGTAGATGATTCCTCGCCAGACTCGGGCCTAAGGAGTAGGCCCAAGCTCTCTGTTAAACCCAGGCAACTTTGCTATGAGTAAGCATGGTTTCCACTGTGCAGAAGCCTGGGCTCAGACCCCTCAGTGGATGTCACAGAAAATAGAGACACATTGTTTATCACTGCCCAGCTTCAAACGTATGGGAAAAAAAATTGAGGCTATTATGAACCACTAAAGTTTGCAATATGTTATTGAATAACAACAGACAGCCAGAATAATATTGTACTCTTGCCCTATAATAATGCAATATTATATTGTATTAATTATATAGTAAAAAATGAGACCACAGTTCTTACAGACGTCTCTTAAATAATGTAGACCAAAAAAATGCTTTTACAGTATAACATTTTTCCTCAGGAAGCAATATAGAACACTATATAGAAAGTTACAAAAATTTGTAATCATTTTCAAAAGAGGAGATCCAGAACGAAGTGGACTTCCATCCAGATTGTTGGGATGGTCCCACAAATTTACCCCTGAAGCAACAGATCAAAGGGACCATGCGCCAAAAGGGAAAATCCAAACCCATGTGCCAAGATGGAGATGTTGGAGGGGGAGGTGTCTGGGTGTCTGTGCTTCAGTGAGTGTCACTGACTCAGTGAAAATCACCTTGATCTACTAGAGGCACTTAACCAACATCTTAGATGGGGTGTTTTATAAAGGGCACTGCTCTGGAAGCTGAGAGTCTAAAATGAAGATGCCGGTAGATTTGGTGTCTAGTCAGAGGCTTTTCTTCAAAATGGCACTTTCTGTGTCCTCACAGGGAGAAGGTTTAGTCATCTCCCTGCAACACCTTTTATAACAGCATTAAGTAATGAATTCATTCATTAGCATTTTTAATAATAGCATTTACACCATGAAGAAGTGGAACCCTCAAGAGCCAGTCATTTCCTCAAAGTCTTACCTCTCCTTGATGACACAAGGGGCTTTAGGTTCTGATGTAGTCTCTTGGGGGAGAGCACATGACCAATGCTCTTAGCCTAGCACAACAACACAATGCAAAATTCCAGAGAATTGGCACATGGAGGAAGCAGGATACAAGTAGGCCCTGCATCTATTGGATGATAAAAGTACTTCAAAAAAAATCATGAAACCTAAACCGAATGCAGTAAAGAAATGAGTTTCAGTGGCTTCACGGGAGTGTCGGCTGAAGATGGAGCATGATGCTGGTGATCGTTAGGATAAGCATTCTTAAAGGCTCTGGGACTCCAGAAAGACACTTCAAAAGCTTATACTTATACCAACAAAGACAATTTCATGGACAAGAGCATCACACTCAGGAGGAAAACAGAGGCAGAGGCACAGGACACAAGAGCAGCTTTAAATAGTTGCAGAATCTGGAGCAGATGAGTCTGTCTGGATGCATTTCCTCGGTGCTCAGAATGTTTAGCAGCTACGCAGTGAACAAGCCATTCTAGCAGATGGAAGAGGTCCCCACCTTCTCAAAGATGGGAGGATTTGCTCTTCATTTTCTGGGGTTTTTACAAGTATCTGTAGATAATCTGTTTCTTAATGAACTTGAGAAATCTCTGCCCAGTGTGCATGTTCCTTGTTCTTCTATAGGCTCCATCTCCAACATGCACATTGTTCCCATTTGATAAGAGAATGGTTTCTTTTTTCAGAATTTTTTTTCCATTCATAATTCAGGAGCAATAAGAGAAAAAACCATGGTATGGCCCCATCTATCGGGCACTATCCTCATCCCTTTATCTCTCCTAAGCAGGTGGGATGGCTTTTACAGGTATGGCTTTAACAAAAACCATAGTTATAGGCAAGACTCTTTAATAGCAGCGAGAATCAGAAGGAGCCAGGGGTCAAAATGCAGCATCCATGAAGAAGATTGTCCTTCTTGAAGAAGGCGTGGAGGCAACACAGAATAAAGAAAGCCAGATGGTCTGATCCAGTGGGTGCCGCCATTGGAAAGATCAAAGATTTAATGAACTGTGCTTCACTCAGAGTCAGCACTAGCCTGCAACAGGTCAAGGTGACAGAGTAAACAAAAGAAAAATTTTAAATTGCAAAGCTGTCTAATTTTATCATGTGGTTTGTATACCGTCGCCATTTTCACTGTTGAAATTCAAGACTACACACACCCTTTTATGTGTGAGAAGAAGACTACAACACAGAGAGATTAAAATAAAACTCTACCATCCACTAAAATACCCACATGTAGGAAGAGAATACACCAACGGAAAACCAGGAATAGCCTTGCCTGGGTGCTTGCCACTCCAGCAGTCTTCAAGATATGTTTTACTTTGAAAGAACACCCGAGACACCATGCCTCCCACACTAGCTTCCCCAAATAAACACATTTGGGTTCATAGCAGGACCCTAAACTTACTAGACACTCGTCCTCCAAAGGCTGATACGAAATTCATCAAGAATAATCCAAATGTAAGTTTTGAAACCAGAGGGGGAAAATAATCAGTAATATAAGATATGTAGCAGGAAAAGAGCCAAACACATCTTGCAAACCAGGCCAAGCACACGAAAGTGCAACAAGACTTGCTCCCTGTGGAGCTGCAAACAATATCTACCCTTTCCTCATCATAGTCCCTCACTGAGAAAAGTCAGAGCAAGAACTGAAGAGAAAATTGTAGAGGAGAGCTTACTCAGCTGCCTTCCTTATATAACAAGGCTACTTGCTGGGGGATAGCACTGCCCATGGTGGACGATGCCCTCCTGTATCAATTACCAATCAAGAAAATGCTAATGAAGACCGTTGCTGCTTTGCTCAAAGCACAGTTTTGTATATCAGGAAGAAAAAGTGTGTGCACCTCTGAATTGGGGATATGACTACAAAGATGCTGCAGGGAACCAAAGGGATGAGAGGAGCAGCAGTGAGTTTGTAAGTGTTATACTTCTGAGTATGTGATATAAGGGTGTTCTTTGCTGTAGGTTACATGGGTTCGATATTCATTCTTCATGCAATACACTTTCACCGTAACAAAGAAGAAAACTGTAGAAAGCAATTCTAATGGAAAGCAAGAGGCAGGGAACAAAGAGAACATAAGAAAAAGTGTGGTAGTACAGAAACTGAAACAGAAACAGAACAGAAGCTGACTCACAGAGCTGAGATGAGTGGAGCTACTGCAGAACATGGGAGGGGAGTGTTTCCTAAGCGAGGCTGGGTGCACATGGAAAGAGAATAAACTCAGTCCTCACCCCAGGGCATACAGAAAGCCTGGAACCAGCAAAGCATCCCGTCTCCTAAGAAATAACACGAGACAGTGTTCCCATAGCCTTGAAGCATGCAGAAGGTCTTTATACAAGCATAAACTGTGTGAACCAAGGAAAGGAAATATAAAAGTAAGGCTGCATTGAAAAACAGGAACTTCTGTGTATCAAGTAGTGTCTGTAGCAGAATATCAATGCAAGTCAAAAAGTAGAAAATACCTACCCAAAGAAACTACCTAAAACTCATGTTCAAAATGTATGTTTTTGCAAATGCATATTTTATATTATAACCACATTAGATTAAGGAATATATTTTCCTGTTTAAATTTTAATTATAAGAAAGGATATAAACCTAATTTTAAGTTTAGTAAGAGTTTCATGTAGACACTTCACACATGAAGACAAGGCCTCAGTATTTTCCCAGTATATTTCTTTTGCCAAATGCCCTATTTCAGAGCTTACAAGTTCTGCTTTCTACAAAACACTAGTGTGTGAGCACTGTTCAACTTCTCTGACACTTTGCAATGGACTCTGTCTACAGAGAACATATTGGTTAGGAACACTTCCTAGCCCTAGGTCAGCTGGTCGTGATCTTTCACTAGCATAGCTGTATCCTCAACTGTGGGAAAGAAGCAGGCTAACTGGCAGAAACAGGATCATGTCTTTTGAGAAGTTAGGCCACTGGCCTCTTCCAGGGTCCCAGTGCCTAGGCTCTCTCCCCTAATTACAGGATAGTTGGTGCTGGGGTCCAGGCCAGGTCAGACAGAGGAAAATCTACTCTGTCTGGGCTGCACTAGCCAACGTTGTTCCTCTGCACAGCCCAAGGGCAGCTTTTGTATTCAAAAGCTAGATTCTGTCCTACTCCTCTGTCAGGAGGAGGGTAAGCAGGAACTGTTGACACTCATGTGATGTACGTGTCTGTGATGTGAATTAGTCACTTTTCACAGTAACAAAAGACCAAGGCAACTCTGAGGAAGAATGGTTAGCTCAAAGTTTTGGAGTTCAAGGGCTTGACCCGGATACTGGCTACAGCACTTGATAGCAGAATGTCATGGTCAGAGTTCCTAAGGAGTTGGGAAGTGAGTGATTACAAATTGAACCAGGAGCACAGAACTGGGCAGAGACAAATAAGCCTTAGCCCTGTCCCAAGCACAGCATTTCTAAGGCATCCCCTCAATAATTAAAGGACATCTCACAAGGGTCTTCTTCCCCTCAGAAAATGGAAAAATCTCCCATGCTCATGGATTGGCAGGATCAATATAGTTATAATGGCCATTTTGCCAAAAGCAATATACAGATTCAACGAAATGCCCATCAAAATCCCAGCTCAGTTCTTCATAGAGTTAGAAAGAGCAACCCTCAAATTCATCTAGAATAACAAAAAACCCAGGATAGCTAAAACTCTTCTTAACAACAAAAGAAATTCTGGGGGAATCAGCATCCTAGACCTCAAGCAATACTACAGAGCAATAGTGTTAGAAACTGCATGGTATTGGTACAGTGACAGGCAGGGGGATCAATGGAATAGGATTGAAGATATAGAAATGAGCCCACACACCTATGGCCACTTGATCCTCGACAAATGGGCTGAAAACATCTAGTGGAAAAAAAGATAGCCTTTTCAACAAATGGTGCTGGTTCAACTGGAGGTCAGCATGCAGACGAATGTGAATTGATCCATCCTTATCTCCTTGTAATAAGCTCAAATCCAAATGGATCAAGGACCTCCACATAAAGCCAGGCACTCTGAAGCTAATAGAAAAGAAACTGGGGAAGACCCTTGAGGACATCAGTACAGTGGGGGGAGTTCCTGAACAGAACACCAATAGCTTATGCTCTAAGATCAAGAATTGACAAATGGGACCTCATAAAATTACAAAATTTCTGTAAGGCAAAGAACACCATCAAAATGACAATTCGGCAACCAACAAATTGGGAAAAGATCTTCACCAACCCTACATCCAACAGAGGGCTAATATACAATATATACAAAGAACTCAAGAAGTTAGACCCCAGAAAACCAAATAACCCTATTAAAAAATGGGGTACAGAGTTAAACAAAGAATTTTCACCTGAAGAACTTCGGATGGTTGAGAAGTATCTTAAAAAAAATGCTCAACCTCATTAGCCATTAGGGAAATGCAAATCAAAACAACCCTGAGATTTTACCATACACCAGTCAGAATGGCTAACATTAAAAACTCAAGAGACACCAGGTGTTGGCGAGGATGTAAAGAAAGAGGAACACCCCTCCACTGTTGGTGGGGTTGCAAATTGGTACAACCACTCTGGAAATCAGTCTAGCAGTTCCTCAGAATACTGGGCACACATCACTTCCGGAGGATCCTGCTATACCACTCCTGGGCATATACCCAGAGGATTCTTCAGCATGTAATAAGGATACTTGCTCCACTATGTTCATAGCAGCCCTATTTATAATAGTCAGAACCTGGAAAGAACCCAGGTTTCCCTCAACAAAGGAATGGATACAAAAAAAATGTGGTATATATACACAATGGAGTACTATTCAGTCATTAGAAACAATGAATTCATGAAATTCTTAGACAAATGGATGGAGCTGGAGAACATCATACTAAGTGAGGTAACCCAGTCTCAAAAGATCAATCATGGTATGCACTCACTAATTAGTGGATATTAGCCTAGAAAATTGGAATACCCAAAACATAATCCACACATCAAATGATGTCCAAGAAGAACGGAGGAGTGGCCCCTGGTTCTGGAAAGACTCAGTGTAGCAGTATAGGGCAATACCAGAACAGGGAAGTGGGAAGGGGTGGATGGGGGAACAGGGGGATGGAAGAGTGCTATGGGACTTTCAGGGAGTGGGAAGCCAGAAAAGGGGAAATCATTTGAAATGTAAATAAAAAATATATCGAATAAAAAATAAAAATAAAATATGCAGTTAAAAAAGAAAAAAAAAGGGTCTTCTTCCTCGTAAACTTACAGCCCTTCCAAGGACACCACCCTGAATAGGCCTTCAAACATCACCCATGCACCCTTGGAGAATACATGGTACATTTTAAACCATGGCAAAGCAGAGCAGTATTTAGCTTTTAGAAGGAAAAAAATTCTGACACATGAAGGGTCGTTTCATCACCCCAAATGAAATCAGCTAGTCTGCAAACAAGCCAACCAAGCTCAAATATTGTAGTACTCTACCTGCACAAGTTATCAAATGCAATTAAATTCACAGAAATACAAAATAGAGTGGCTGCTAGGATGTGCTGGCTAGAGAAAGAGCATAATTTACTGAGTACAACATTTCAATTATGTAACATTTCTAGAGATTGGGTATATAACAATGTGAACATTCTTAATATTCAAACGCATAAACATGCCTCGTATTCAAGTGTACACTTGAGTTGGTTAAAATAGGACATTTCTAGGCATGTTTTGTCACAGATCGTTAAAAAAAATGAAGTGTATGTGACTGATATCATTTACCTGTTAAATGAGGTACGAGAACTCTGACCCTTAGAACCACAGCTCTGCCAGCACAGGTCCCCGGTGCCATGTAGCCTCCCACTGTCATTACTGGCTCGCTTTAATCTCATCTCTTCCTGCCCAACACAAGTTTCACAGATATATGTGTCTGTGCTATCCCGTGCAGTGGCTACTCACTCTCCATGTGGTGTCTGAGCATTCGGAACATTGGCAATGTGACTGAAGACCTATAGTTTTAATGTATGCAATTATAAACCAGAGTTATTTAGTTCTAGCTAGCCACATGTGTCCAGCAGCTGCCTTGTTGATTCTGCCAAGATTTTGCCCCATTCTTCCTCCACTACTCCTGACCTTTTTCTCAAAATGACTTGGAGGGAAAGCCCTGCCTCCTGCTCTCCTCTTCAGTCGTTCTCATTTTGCCCTTCCTGTTCGATTACACTTATCTCAATCATCAGAGCCAGTCCCTGAACAGTATGCTCTCTCTGCTGTCCCCACAGAAAGAACTCCTCTGTGTTCTCCTTTTCATCTCTCTATTCTAATGCCAAATATTTGTTATTGTGGAGCAGCTGATAAGTGCTGTTCCCAGCTCCCAACTGTTGTCAGATGACAACAAGCTATGGGAGATCATTGGGAAAACTCTAGCCCAGACAGTTCAAGTAATTTGGGGAGAACTATAGCCACTCAAGTCTAATCAGCTGCTGCTGGGGTGCCATCTCCTTACCTGGGGAAGCCATACATTCAGAAAGATATCTAGCCTGATTGTAAAATACATGTCGTAGAGGAAGAAGCAAAGAAAGCCACATTTTGGGATCAGGTGGCTGTGAGATTAACTCCAACGATGCAGCACACAATCTATCATCTTGAAAAAGCCCCAACTACACAGGTTCTGCCATATTTTGGATCCACAAGATGAAGATAATAGCATACTTCAGATGATTAAGTCAGACATGTAATGATCCATCATTAAATGATATCTGTTAAAAGTGATTCACTGTGTCTCTACTCTTCTTTCAATTATCAGATCTCCATTTCTTTATCCATTGCATTGTAATTTTTTAAGAAAAAGATAGTTATAGGCCCCACCTGCATTTTACAGAATGTGACCCTACAAACATAATCCTTCATTTTAGTAATCATGGTATTGTGGTTGAGTTGGAATTAAGTCTATATGTTGTTTGAATGTAAGAAAACAAAATCTTGTGTTTGCTGTTTGCTTTTATATGGCTGTGGAAGTGGGTTAAGTGTGTTGTGGGTAGAATGAGGTGAACTGGACCAGGGTAAGATGCTGGGGGTAAGGGAAAACAGTTCTGGCATCACCATGCACTTATTTTGAAGCCTAGGTTTATCTTCATAGGTTCTCAAGCACTGATTGAAACAAAAACTATACTTTGACACACCCAAAAATTCATCGATGTCTCTTCTTTAATTCCTAGTGCTCTATGCACAATGACCTTTAGGAGAGAGAGAGAGAGAGAGAGAGAGAGAGAGAGAGAGAGAGAGAGAGAGAGAGAGAGAGAGAGAGAGAGAGAGAATGTGTCCAATCTGCATACATACCTATTGCTCAACTAGAATCTACTGAAATAACTTATGTCATCTTTGGATTCAGAAAAGGAGTTACAATATTGACCTCAAAGATCATATGTGTGTTCCAAGAGACCAGGAAAAGAAGTGGGAGAAATATCAATACCTTTGCTTCATACTCTAAAAGAAAATATAAACTAAGACGTTTAGGGAGAATTAACTTATTGTTACACAATCTCAGAGCATCCTGGAGCTTTAACTTTGAATATATAAGATTGTGTTCATATGAACCAATTATTACCGCTAAGTGTTATATTCAGAGGAGGAAGGTTTGGTCAGTGTTTCCATTATCATCACAAACAAGTATAGAACCCAAGGTGTCATTTGAGATGATCTGTAGCAGACTCAGCTGATTACCAATACCTCATGAATTTTTTTACTCTGTGTTAAACTAATATCCTAGCTCTCAGCTAAGATTCAGTTCTTTCTTTCTTATGGGCTTGACTCTGGACCCAGTGACACCTAATTCTATTAGGAGTCACTGAAGATCCTGAGTTCTCATCTTTTTGATAGGATTCTTTCCCTTTTTAAAAAAATTAGATATATTCTTTATTTGCACTTCAAATGTTGTCCTGGTTCCTGGTTCCTCCCTCCCCCAAAAATTGGATAAGCCATCTTCCCTTCTCCAATCAACCCACCCCACTTCCATGTCCTGGTTTTCCTTTACACTATGGTATCAAGTCTTTCCAGGACCAAGACCACCTCCCCCATTTGGTGTCCAACAAGATCATCTTCTGCTACCTATGTGTCTGGGGCCATGGGTAACTTGAAGTGTACTTTTTGGTTTATGGTTTTGTCCCTGGGAGCTCTGGGAGCTCTGGGAGCTCTGGGAGTACTTGGTGAGTCCTATTGTTGTTCCTCCTATGGTGTTGCAAACCCCTTCAGGTCCTTTGGTCCTTTCTCTATCTCATCCATTGGGGATCCTGTGCTCAGTTCAATGGCTGGCTGAAAGTTTCCCCCTTTGTATTTGTCATGCACTAGCAAAGCCTCCCAGGTGACAGCTATATCTGACTCCTGTCAGCAAGCATTTGTGGGCATCCACAATAGTGTCTGGGTTTTGTAATTGTATATGGGATGGATTCCTAGGTGGGGTAGTATCTGGATGGTCTTTCCTTCAGACTCTGCTCCACATTTTGTCTCTGTATCTCCTTCTGTAGATATTTTGTTCCTCATTCTAAGAAAGACTAGAGTATCCATACTTTGTTCTTCTTCCTTCTTGGGTATAGTTTGATATGTGAATTGTGTCTTGGGTAGTCCAAGCTTCTAGGCTAATATCCACTTATCAGTGAGTGCATACCATGAGTGTTCTTTAGAACAAAAAGAACCATACAAAGAATCAAAAAACTAGGATCTGGCTCTTTGAGAAAATCAACAAGATAGATAAACCCTTAGCCAGACTAACCAGAGGGCACAAAGACAGTATCTAAATTAACAAAATCAGAAGGGAAAAGGGAGATAAAACAACAGAAATGAAGGAAATTCAAAACAATCATCAGATCCTACTACAAAAGCCTATGCTCAACACAACTGGAAAATCTGGAGGAAATGGACAATTTCCTAGACAGATATCAAATACTTAATTTAAATCAGGATCAAATAGACCATCTAAACAGTCCCATAACCCCTAAAAAAATAGAAGTGTCATTGAAAGTCTTCCAACCAAAAAAAGCACAGGACCAGATGGTTTTAGTGCAGAATTCTATCAAACCTTCAAAGAAGACCTAACACCAATACTCTTCAAACTATTCCACAAAATAGAAACAGAAGAAACACTACCCAACTCATTCCATGAAGCTACAATTACACTGATACCAAAGCCACACAAAGATCCAACAAAGAAAGAGAGCTTCAGATCAATTTCCCTTATGAATGTTAATGGAAAAATACTCAATAAAGTTCTTGCCAACCGAATCCAAAAACACATCAAAACTCATTCGCCACAATCAAGTAGGCTTCATATCAAGGATGCAGGGATGGTTCAATATACAGAAATCCATCAATGTAATCCACTACATAAACAAACTCAATGAAAAACACCACATGGTCATTTCAATAAACGCTGAAAAAACATTTGACAAAATTCAGCATCCTTTCATGCTAAAAGTCTTGGAAAGATCGGGAATCCAAGGCCCATATCAAAACATAGTAAAAGCAATATACAGCAAACAGGTAGCAGCATCAAACTAAATGGAGAGAAACTTGAAGCATTCCCACTAAAATCAGGGACCAGACAAGGCTGCCCTCTCTCTCCATATCAATTCAATATAGTATTTGAAGTTCTAGCTAGAGCAATTAAATAACAAAAGGATGTCAAAGGGATACAAATAGGAAAGGAGGAAGTAAAGTTATCACTATTTGCAGATGATATATTAGTATACTTAAGTGAACCCAAAAACTCCACTAGAGAATTCCTACCACTGATTTTTTTTTCACTTTTGATAGCTAAGTATTATTTCCCTATTCCATTACAGTCCTCTGCTATGAGTAGGAAGATTGGCTCAGTGATAGCATAAACCATCAGTAACAGCCCCTTCAGGACTGGAGATATAGTCACTTTCTAGAGCCCTTGCTCAATATGCACAAGGCCCTGACTTCAATCCCTGGTACCTCAAAAATTAAAAGAAAAAAAGGAGGAGGAAGAAGAGGAGGAAGAAGAGGAGGAGGAGGAAGAGGAGGAGGAGGAGGAAGAGGAAGAAGAGAAGAAAGAGGAGGAGAAAAAGGAGGAGGAGAAAAAGGAGGAAGAGAAAGAGAAGGAGGAGGAGGAAGAGAAGGAAGAGGAGGAGGAGGAGGAAGAGGAGGAGGAGGAAGGGGAGGAGGAGGAGGAGGAGGAGAAGGAGAAGGAGAAGGAGAAGAAGAAGAAGAAGAAGAAGAAGAAGAAGAAGAAGAAGAAGAAGAAGAAGAAGAAGAAGAAGAAGAAGAAGAAGAAGCCTCTTCAGATGAATACTTAAAGCCACTAGCCACTGTTACTTTTGTCACCTAGGCTTGGAAATTATGCATATATTACTATAGATCAAGCAGCTACCTCTCAGAGTCCTTCAAATAGTACTCATCTTCTCTAGAGCACTGTGTGTGTGTGTGTGTGTGTGTGTGTGTGTGTGTGTGTGTAAGAGGAAGAGAAAATGCACATTAGTGTGAATAAAATCACACTATCCAAGTAGTGCTGTTGAGACAACCAAAAGCAACTGCTTAGTGGGGAAACATTTGTCCAGAGTCTAATGGTACAGAAAAAAGTGAGCTATGAGATTCTTCATGAAAAGAAATAAATCTAGGTCTATAACAATTTGCTATAGGGAACTGAAATTACTAGGAATAAAGGTATAAAATGGCTGTATGTCAATTAATGAACAAAATGGGCTTTGATTACAACTCACTTAGAAAAATCAATGAACCATAAATTTACATAAAAAAGAATATTGACACAAGTTTTCAAAATCCTCCCTAGTCACAGAGCAATAATCAGTGCTGCTGGATGCAATTTGCTTTCCTTAAGCAAAGCCATCTACCTTTGCATTGCTAGTGGCTTTCCACATGGTAACTTTTACCTTTCTGTAGCTCAGTGGCGAAAGTCTAAAGGCATAGAAGATAGTGAGCATATAAAAAGTCTAACCAAAGGCAATAGCTCCAGCCAGGAATAGTGGCTCATCCCTGTGAGCCTGACATTCAGAGGTGGAAGCAGGAAAATCATGAGTTCAAGCCTAACCCCATGCTGAGACCCTCTCTCAAGCAAAGGCAAGAATTCTACCTGACCAATCACATACCTTTCAGCTCCCATCACTCCATGTGGAGAACAACATTAATCACGTTCATTCATTTTAAACTCCCCCACCGCAGGGTTTTAACTTAATTTTAATTATAGGGGAGAGAGGTGCATAGACACACGGGGCAGGTTTCTCATAGGAAAGGATGATGTTAGATCCTTTGAAACTGGTGTTACAGAGTGTTGGGAGCCACCTGATATGGGTACTGGGAACAAAACTTGGATCCTCTGTAGAAACAGTATGTGTTCTTAACCAATGAGCCATCTCTGCAGATCCTTCTTGAAGTTCTAAATTTTTGTTTTAGTACATGTCTCTTCAACTTTCTCTGACTCCTTCAGAATCATTATTCTCATTTTTCCCAAATAATTGACTCTTTCAGGACTTACAGACATGCCATCCCAACACACTGGCATTGTTTCTATTCTCCAGTCACTTTCCCCAGACCCAAGCATCTCCTTGGTCTACTAGACTCATTTCAAATGCTTCTTTCTCAGATAAGATTGCCTTGATCCTCACATAAGATACGACCTCTTATTTCTGTCCTCTCTTATAGCGTTTCAACACCCCTGATGCTGAACGCATGCCCATTTGAGGGTTCTCAGCTCCCCAGGGATGCACATTAATTTAGTGCTTGTTGTAGAAAAGATAAAAAGGCAGCCAAACAAATGTACTTCACTAAACCTTGACCTCTGGACAGTTAGAGTTAAGCCTTAGAATAAGAGTTTTGTTTTAAAAATTCAAAAGTATTTCAAAATCCATGACAGGCTTCCCTGATTATGAAGCAAGGTTCCAAACATCGATTAAGACCAGGGCAAGAAGTTTAGACAGAAGTTAATTTACATTGAAGCTACTCCATCAGAAAAGAAAAAAAGAAACATTTTAGAAAGGCTTGGAGAGAAAAGAAATGCAAGTTAAAATAACACACACAAACATGAAGTTGGCATATATCTGTGAGTGAGTCTGTCAGTTATTTCAGTAAATATTTATTTCCTTTTGACACATTCACTGTGTTCTTTTGGGGTTTTGTGGGGGGGGTGCTTAGTAATGAGCTGTTTATTATGATCTGTGGCAAACCAGAGCAGTGAAAAACGCAGCCACCTACTTAAGGCAGAATAAATAAGTTCCCATTGTCACAGCCTCCACCCACCTGAGCTTCAGTCCCAGGCAAGGCTTGCCAGCGACGCTTGAAAACCACCAATTTACTGCATGTACCGTATGGTACTCACATGGAAGACAGATCTACTGACTCGTTAAAGCGCACTAATTATTCTAAATTTTCAAAGTGAGAACATATGGGAGCTGTTTTCCTTGGTGATGTTTCTGCTTCAAAAACAAAAGTGCATACAACTGAACAAGTGCTTTCCCAAATCTATATCCCTTAGAAATGGTATTCAAAATTCACCAAATTCACTACATTCATTAAAAACATAATCCCTCTCTGGTCAAAGGCTGACTAATAGCCAATACCTCTTCTTATACCTGTTTATTTCTGCTGCCCCTTCTCCTACTGAGCTGTGACTATACCAGCAAGGTAATATATTCTGAATTTAAAGTGATATATTCTGACTGTTCTACTTATTGTGTGTCAACAAATTGTAAGCAGCTGGCATGATGATTTTTAAAATTTCTTGTATTGCTTCCCTTGATGGAACAGATGCCTTGGTGCAATGAGGATGCTGTCTCCAAGGGCATATTGTTCACAGTGTTCAGCTGTGATGACCTCAGCCTGAGGAGAAAGGAACCTGAGAGATCAGAGACATGCTCAGTCAGGAAGACTCTTGTATCTTTATTCCCATAATGGAAATGAACCTTTGACCTCTTGACAGATACACCTCAGGATCTGGGACCCATAAGCAACTCAGTGGAATATATTGTTATTCCTGAAAGCACCCAGAACTCGAGAAAACTAAACACCAGGCTACTGGAAAGCTAAGCCAGGTCACAAAGAACTGTAGAGAGCTGAGATCATTCAATGAGGGTAATATTTATCTAGATTTTTAGCCGTTATATTATTGATGAGATTCTCGTTCTTTTGACTTTCTGTGTACATGACCTTTGTTCTTGCTAACTTGCATTTGCCTGGAAGCAAAAAATGAGACCTTATTCCAGACAGAATGCATAGAGAAGGAGAAAGCTGATATATATGTTTTGCTTTGACTTGCAAAAATAGAATGGACCTTCAGGCAAAGGTCCTGAAAACCAGACTGTGGTCTCAAGAGTGAGTTCTCCCAATCTTTGTTTCTCCTCCTTTGACCTATGACAGACCAAGTCTGTGAGGTCTATTCTGATGATGGCCTCCTGGAATCTGAAGCAAAAACATTCTCCTTCTTACAGTCCACAGGGGATAGGAAGTCAGCTATTCTGGGAAGAGATGTGTTCTACTTTCTTTTCTATTGGTGTGATGAAGCACTCTGATTCAAAACAACTTAAGGATTGTGGGGTACCGTCTATCGGTGAGGATAGTCAGAGCAAGAACCTGAAGCAGAAACCATAGAGAAGAGCTGATTGTTGGCACACTCCCGACCCATGCTTAGCTGACATTCTTATACAGCATAGGATCACCTGCCTGAGAAATGGTACTGTCTACAGTTAGCTGAGCCCTTCCATCCTACTTAGCAATCAATCCCACCACAGGTGCCCATAGGCCAATCTGATTTGTACAATCCCTCAAGTGAGACCCTCTTCTCTAAGTGGAGGAGGAAGAGGAGGAGGAGAAATCATAAATGACGACAGCATGTGACCCGGTTTGGGGCACTCTGTTGAGATTTCCTTAAGAAACTGATAAAAGTGTTATGGAAACATCAGAAAGATAAGAGGAAGAAAACCAGAGGCACAAATCTGCCCTGGCTGGGTACCTTCTGGGAAAAGGAAGATTTCAGTTAAGAACAGGACATCCACTACAGCATGGGATAGGGTCTGCAGTTACACCTCCAGAGGACATGAGAGGCAAGTAAGTCACTCAAATCACAAACAAAACACCTTCATAGGATACACATGCTCATAGTTCTGTCTGATAAAGGTCACCAAGACATACATCATCCCTCAAAGTCCCCCCTTGGCTCTACCGTGCCATTCAAGGACAAGGACATGCTTCTCCAATTGTGTCCAGATTCAAGTTCCACATTTATATCAGAGCTCCCATTCCCATTCTTGTTTCTCTCTTCTTTATCTTAGACATTTGTTTCAAAAGAGATGCCCAGCAATCAACTGATTTTCCAGGAAAGTAACCATTGTACAAATTAGTTAGGCAATAATTACTTTCTGTAACATCACAATTGTTTGTAGCTCAGCTAATCACTGAATCGCTCAGGCTTGATGCCACAAAGTTATCTGCATCGCTCTCACATGGACTGTACACTAGACCACCCCTCAATTTGGTAAACACACTGTCTGACATTCCAGGACCAACTTCCACCCTGCTCCATTCATTGGAGGAGAAAGTAAAAGCAGGGCTTACTAAGCAAGTTTTCTAGGATTCTGAGATTTACATTTGTTACTTGCCTTCAGCTTGCTTGCTTACTCTACTATCAAGGAGAGATATGAAGTAAATATTTATCCAGCCAAGCATCTAATCCAAGTAATTTTACATGGTATGCAGGGATTCCTAGGAGACTATAAAAGAATATCCAACCTAGTCTAACCAAGACTTAACTAGATAGTGACTTGGGAGCTACAGTGTAGGTCATGTGACTTCACAGAGATGAGAATACATGATAAAAAGACTTGATATATGATAACAATACATGATAACACAATAACATGATAACATTATTATGTTATCGAGATGTTAGTGGTCCTAGGCTTGCTGCATACATGCATTATCTGGGGAGTGGTCCAAGATGAAAACCATGTCTCATAGTCTTATCAGTAAGATGCTTGGATCATGTAAAAATTTCACCAGAAGGATGTAACTCAAAGTCTTATGAACAGTTGTATGTTTAGTCACCAGAGAAAAACATGGCCACTTTTCATTTTTGTTCTTCCCTCCTGGTACTAAAACATACAAACAGAATTTGTGAGTCCATTTCAATGTTGCAGATAAAAGCCCTATGCCTTGGGGAAGATGCAGCCACAGCATAGTGATATCAAATGTCAAACATCTGCAAAATTAGTCACATGATAACCAGTCTTCCACTAGACCAAGGCAATAACTCATTTTTTCATATCAGTCAGAAGGCAAATATTTGCATGTGTATTTTATTTTAATAACCAGCCATGAAAAATACTGTTAGAATATGAACAGTATCATATTTTAATCCAATATGTTTCCTTCTAAGATTTCAACTTCAATGTTTCTAGGGAAGTTCATGAATTTGAGGCCAAGGTAGCATGTAGAATATTAAGCATTTATTATGGAAATCTCACACTAATTCATGATTGCATCCCAAATTATATTTAATAAGAGGTTAATTGAAGAAAATACAATCAGGTTCTGGGTGCTCCATGGTTGTTCATTTGTCCACAATAGGAGGACGCTGCCATGATTAGATAGTGCAGCAGTGAGATCCTTGTCTGTGATTTGCACTGACAAGGCCAAGCCCAATGGCTCAGTGTTTCAATCCTACCAATGTTCATTGATTACTGGTTACAAGTGGCAAAAAAAAAAGTTGTATCTTAGCAGCTCTAAGGAGTTCTGGACTTATTCCCAGGGTGTGGTCATTTCTCTTTAAATTTAAACTCTTTAAACACACACACACAAAATTAGCATTTGTGAGGAAGTGTGGGTGGGTGTTCACACCAGCTTCCAGTTGTTAAATAAGGCCATAAAAGAGGTGTTTTTTCATCTCCAAGAGCATGCTTCCTTGTCAGGCAGAAGCAAATGTATTAACGTTCCAGATCCCGTGGGTGCTACAGATACTTGCACCTGTAAACTTCTGAGCTGTCCAGATCAATAAGGTGTGAAGAATTCCATCAGGCTCACCTTCCAAATGGTCATGCTTGAAAGTTCAATACCAACCACACCTGAATCACAAGTGTGACTGATAGACAAGAGTGCTAACATCCTAAGGCTCCAAATACACAGCCTTTACCTAAAAGAAATGTTTGCAGGTGTGATTGGATTGAAGATTCAGAGGCAGGAAGACGTCCTAGATTGTTCAAGTTGGTCCAGGGTACTTTAAAGGATTATGAGAGGGAGGCAGGAGGGTCAGAGACACACAGGGAGCTGTTGCCAAAAAACAAAAAACTAAAAAACAAACAAACAAAAAGATGCTGGGTGATGTGCAGCTATATGCTATAGGATGCAGGACAACTCTAAAAATCAGCTTAAAGAAACAGGGTATTTGATTCAAAAGTGTGAAGCCAAGCCAGCATTTCGATATGTAAGTTACATAAAATGTCTGCCAAAGGGAACAGCGGGCAGCTAATAGCACCATCCCTAAAGGGCTGCCATGAAAGTTGCTGTTCAAAAACCTTTAAGATCAGAGATTCCCAAGAAGGTTATATTATACCACACATGTCCCAAGTTCAAGACATGGCGAATTGAATTGAATGTTTGCCGTCTAATTCTGCTTTGGTCCAGTTCTTCCTATCCATGGGCCTATTCCTTTCCCATGCACTGGGAATGCCGCTCTATCCACCATGTTTTAAATGGTAGTAACATTTGTAATTTCTTTAGTTGTTGATCCATACATCTTATACTTAAGATTCCTTTCTATTTCTTTAGCAACTTTAATTTGTTTTCCATAGAAAACAAATCTGAGTTTGCTCTGAATCACCAGGGAATTTTGGACTTGGATTTTGTATGATGATGGATCACTAGGACTTGGAAGACTCTTGAAGAGTGACAGAATAAATTTTGCATTATAAGATGTACATAGGGGGGCTGGTCCAGAGGAAGGGCCATCAGCAGTAGAACCAAGCGGACAGGGTCCAGGCAGACCCGGCGCCCATGACCACTGGCCATCGCTGGCCAGCCAGGCTGCAAACAGCGGCGGATTTACAGTGCCTTTCACCACACAGAAGCCACATCAGAACTCTGCCTCCCGCCAGTCAGTTACGAGGGCTCCATATTGGTTCTCGGTCGCCAGAGAAATCAGACTGAGGTATGCAAATATAACCCGAGACCAACATCTTGGGGGTCTAAGCCCGACGGGCGTTGGCCTGCACCCAGGCCCTGGGCTGATCGGGGGGGGGGGGGGGGGGGGGCACCGGGGTGCAAACCCGGCCAGGAGGTTTTTTTCCTCCCGGGCCGGAGCGCACACCACCGCCATTTTGCCTAAGGGAAGCCAGGGAGACCTAGCAGGCAAAACCAAACTGGCTAACAGGCATAGCCCGAGGCGGACATAGCAGGGGTCTCAGACGGTCAGGCCCTGGACTGCCCCCAGGCCCTGGACTGCTCGGTGGGCCATCTGTGTGCCGACCCGGCCAGGAGCTTGTTTATCCAGGCCGTTTGCGCACCACCGCCATTTTGCCTACGGGAAGCCAGAGAGACCTAGCAGGCAAAACCAAACGGGCTAACAGGCATAGCCCTAGGCGGACATAGCAGGGGTCTCAGACGGTCAGGCCCTGGACTGCCCCCAGGTCCTGGGCTGCTCGGTGGGCCATCTGTGTGCCGACCCAGCCAGGAGCTTGTTTGCCTGGGCCGGCGCGCACCGCTGCCATTTTGCCTATGGGAAGCCAGAGAGACTAGCAGACAAAACCAAACCAGCTAACAGGCATAGCCCAAGGCGGACATAGCAGGGGTCTCAGACGGTCAGGCCCTGGACTGCCCCCAGGCCCTGGGCTGCTCGGTGGGCCATCTGTGTGCCGACCCGGCCAAGAGGTTGTTTATCCGGACCCGTTTGCGCACCACCGCCATTTTGCATACGGGAAGCCAGAGAGACCTAGCAGGCAAAACCAAACCAGCTAACAGGCATAGCCCGAGGCGGACATAGCAGGGGTCTCAGACGGTCAGGCCCTGGACTGCCCCTAGGCCCTGGGCTGCTCGTTGGGCCATCTGTGTGCTGACCCAGCCAGGAGGTTGTTAGCCCAGCAGACTCTCCCAGCACTCTCAGGGAACTCGCGCAGGCCACCATCCTAGCCACCTGACACACCCAATTAACACCCACAGCTGAGGGGAACTTTGCTCCGACATTGGCCTGCCAGGCTTTTGCCTAGACTCAGGGCCTGAGCAGCTAGGCTAGCCTTGTGTGCACCAACCCAGTTGGGAGTTCTGCTGCCCAGCAGAGAGATCAGCACGCAGAAAAGGTCCCTGCAGCATACAGCCTCAGCACTCCCTGAAGGAGCAAACGGGCACCTCCTGGCTCACAGACACAATCTGGGGCAAAGAACACTAGGGCTACAAGGGCACCCAAGAGGAGGAAAGCACATCAGCAATCAGCAACAGGGGAAACCCTGCCCTCCAGTGTTGCAGAAATAGCCCTAGAGCCTCTCAGGAGGCTGAAACACCAGCCGGAGTCAAGACCAATTAGCTCCAGAGAACAAGATGGCAAAGGGCAAATGCAGGAACGCTACTAACAGAAATCTAGGCAATATGGCAGCATCTAAACCAAACTCTCCAACATCAGCAAGTCCTGGTTATGCCAACACACCAGAGAAACAAGATTTGGATTTAAAATCACTGTTCATGATGCTGCTAGAAGAACACAAAAAGGACGTGAATGAATCTCTTAAAGCAATACAGGGGAACATGAGTAAGCTAGAAACCCGTTTAATGGAAACACAAAAAACATTTAAAGAAATGCAGGAGAATAAGGCCCAAGAGATAGAAGCCAATAAAGAAGAAAGGCAAAAAAAACTTAAAGAAATGCAGGAGAACTTGAGTCAACAGGCAGAAGTCATGAAAGAGGAAACACAAAAATCTCTTAAAGAAATACAGGAAAACACAGACAAACAAATGATGGAACTGAGCAAAACCATCCTGGACCTAAAAACAGAAGTAGAAGCAACTAAGAAATCACAAAGGGAAACAACTTTGGAGATAGAAAACCTTGAGAAGAAATCAGAGGCCATAGATGCAAATATAAACAACAGAGTACAAGAGATGGAAGAAAGAATCTCAGATGCCGAAGATACCATAGAAACCATTGACTCAACTGTCAAAGAAAATGCAAAATGCAAAAAGCTTGTATCCCAGAACATCCAGAAAATCCAGGATACAATGAGAAGACCAAACCTAAGGATTATAGGTATAGATGAGAGTGAAGATTTACAACAGAAGGGGCCAGCAAATATCTTCAACAAAATTATGGAAGAAAACTTTCCTAACTTAAAGAGAGAGATGCCTATGAATATACAAGAAGCCTACAGAACTCCAAACAGACTGGACCTGAGCAGAAATACCTCTCGTCACATAATAATCAAAACCCCAAATGCACTAAACAAAGAAAGAATATTAAAGGCAGTAAGAGAGAAAGGCCAAGTAACATATAAAGGAAGACCTATCAGAATCACACCAGACTTCTCACCAGAGACCATGAAAGCTAGAAGATCCTGGGCAGATCTCATGCAGACTCTAAGAGAACACAAATGTCAGCCAAGACTACTATACCCAGCAAAACTCTCATTGACCATAGATGGAGAAACCAAGATATTCCATGACAAAACCAAATTTACACAATATCTTTCCACAAACCCAGCTCTGCAAAGAATAATAGGAGGAAAACTCCAATACAAGGAGGGAAACTACACCCTGGAAAAAGCAAGATAGTTACCTTCCTTCATCAAACCCAAAAGAAGATAACCACTCAAATATAAAAAGAACATCAAAAATGACAGGAAGTAATAATCACTATTCCCTAATATCTCTTAACATCAATGGTCTCAATTCCCCAATAAAAAGACATAGACTATCAGACTGGATAAGGAAACAGGACCCTACAATTTGCTGTATCCAGGAGACACACCTCAGTGTCAAAGATAAAAACTACCTTAGAGTAAAAGGCTGAAAGACAATCTTACAAGCCAATGGTCACAGGAAACGAGCAGGAGTAGCCATTCTAATATCAGATAAAATTGACTTTCAACCTAAAGTCATCAAAAGAGACACAGAAGGACATTTCTTGCTGGTCAAAGGAAAAATCCACCAAGAAGAACTTTCAATTCTGAACATCTATGCGCCAAATGCAAGGGCACCCTCATTCATAAAAGAAACTTTACTAAAGCTCAAAGCACACATTGCACCTAACACAATAATTGTGGGGGACTTCAACACACCACTTTCCTCAATGGACCGATCGGGAAAACAGAAACTAAACAGGGACACAGTAAAACTAATTGAAGCTTTGGACCAATTGGGTTTGACTGATATTTATAGAACATTTCACCCTAAAGCAAAAGAATATACCTTTTTCTCAGCACCTCATGGTACCTTCTCCAAAATCGACCATATAATTGGACACAAGGCAGACCTCAACAAATATAAGAAGATCGAACTAATCCCATGCCTCCTATCAGATCACTATGGAGTAAAAGTGATCTTCAATAGCAACAAAAACAACAGAAAACCCACATACACGTGGAAACTGAACAATATTCTACTCAATGATACCTTGGTCAAGGAAGAAATAAAGAAAGAAATTAAAGACTTTTTAGAACACAATGAAAATGAAAACACAACATACCCAAACCTATGGGACACAATGAAAGCAGTGCTAAGAGGAAAACTCATAGCCCTGAGTGCCTCCAAAAAGAAAATGGAGAGAGCATACATTACCAGCTTAATGACACACCTGAAAGCCCTGGAACAAAAAGAAGCTATTTCACCCAGGAGGAGTAGAAGGCAGGAAATCATCAAGCTCAGGGCCGAAATCAATCAAGTAGAAACAAAGAGAACCATACAAAAAATCAACAAAACTAGGAGCTGGTTCTTTGAGAAAATCAACAAGATAGATAAACCCTTAGCCAGACTGACCAAAGGGCACAGAGAAAGTATCCAAATTAACAAACTTAGAAATGAAAAGGGAGATATAACAACGGAAACTGAGGAAATCCAAAAAATCATCAGATCCTACTGCAAGGGACTGTATTCAACACAACTGGAGAATCTGGAGGAAATGGACAATTTCCTTGAGAGATACCAAATACCAAAATTAAATCAGGACCAACTAGACCATCTAAACAGTCCCATAATGCCTAAAGAAATAGAAGGAGTCATAGAAAGTCTTCCAACCAAAAAAAGCACAGGACCAGATGGTTTCAGTGCAGAATTCTATCAGACCTTCAAAGAAGAGTTAACACCAATACTCTTCAAACTATTCCACAAAATAGAAACAGAAGGAACATTACCCAATTCCTTCTACGAAGCCACAATTACGCTGATACCAAAGCCACACAAAGATCCAACAAAGAAAGAGAACTTCAGACCAATTTCCCTTATGAACATCGATGCAAAAATACTCAATAAAATTCTTGCCAACCGAATCCAAGAACACATCAAAATGATCATCCACCATGATCAAGTAGGCTTTATCCCGGGAATGCAGGGTTGGTTCAATATACGGAAATCCATCAATGCAATCCACTACATAAACAAACTCAAAGAACAAAACCACATGGTCATTTCATTGGATGCTGAAAAAGCATTTGACAAAATTCAGCATCCTTTCATGCTTAAAGTCTTGGAGAGAACAGGAATTCAAGGCCCATACCTAAACATAGTAAAAGCAATATACAGCAAACCGGTAGCCAGCATCAAACTAAATGGAGAGAAACTTGAAGCAATCCCACTGAAATCAGGGACTAGACAAGGCTGCCCCCTTTCTCCTTATCTTTTCAATATTGTACTTGAGGTACTAGCTCGGGCAATTCGACAACATAAGGAGGTCAAAGGGATACAAATTGGAAAGGAAGAAGTCAAACTATCATTATTTGCAGACGACATGATAGTCTACCTAAGTGACCCAAAAAACTCCACTAGAGAGCTCCTACAGCTGATAAACAACTTCAGCAAAGTGGCAGGTTATAAAATCAACACAAGCAAATCAGTGGCCTTCCTATACTCAAAGGATAAGCAGGCTGAGAAAGAAATTAGGGAAATGACCCCCTTCACAATAGCCACAAACAGTATAAAGTATCTTGGGGTGACTCTTACCAAACATGTGAAAGATGTGTATGACAAGAACTTCAAGACTCTGAAGAAGGAAATGGAAGAAGACCTCAAAAAATGGGAAAACCTCCCATGCTCATGGATTGGTAGAATCAATATAGTTAAAATGGCCATTTTGCCAAAAGCAATATACAGATTCAATGCAATACCCATCAAAATCTCAACTCAATTCTTCACAGAGTTAGAAAGAGCAATTATCAAATTCATCTGGAACAACAAAAAACCCAGGATAGCTAAAACTATTCTCAGTAACAAAAGAAAATCTGGGGGAATCAGTATCCCTGACCTCAAGCAATACTACAGAGCAATAGTGTTAAAAACTGCATGGTATTGGTACAGTGACAGGCAGTAGGATCGATGGAACAGGATTGAAGATCCAGAAATGAACCCACACACCTATGGCCACTTGATCCTCGACAAAGAGGATAAAAACATCCAATGGAAAAAAGATAGCCTTTTCAACAAATGGTGCTGGTTCAACTGGAGGTCAGCATGCGGAAGAATGCGAATTGATCCATTCTTGTCTCCTTGTACTAAGCTCAAATCCAAATGGATCAAGGACCTCCACATAAAGCCAGACACTCTGAAGCTAATAGAAAAGAAACTGGGGAAGACCCTTGAGGACATCGGTACAGGGAAAAAGTTTCTGAACAGAACACCAATAGCGTATGCTCTAAGAGCAAGAATTGACAAATGGGACCTCATAAAATTACAAAGTTTCTGTAAGGCAAAGGACACCATCAAGAGGACAAATCGGCAACCAACACATTGGGAAAAGATCTTCACCAATCCTACATCAGATAGAGGGCTAATATCCAATATATATAAAGAACTCAAGAAGTTAGACTCCAGAAAACCAAACAACCCTATTAAAAATGGGGTACAGAGTTAAACAAAGAATTCTCACCTGAAGAACTTCGGATGGCAGAGAAGCATCTTAAAAAATGCTCAACTTCATTAGTCATTAGGGAAATGCAAATCAAAACAACCCTGAGATTTCATCTTACACCAGTCAGAATGGCTAAGATTAAAAATTCAGGAGACAGCAGGTGTTGGAGAGGGTGTGGAGAAAGAAGAACACTCCTCCACTGCTGGTGGGGTTGCAAATTGGTACAACCACTCTGGAAAGCAATCTGGCGGTTCCTCCGAAAACTGGGCACCTCACTTCCAGAAGATCCTGCTATACCACTCCTGGGCATATACCCAGAGGATTCCCCACCATGTAATAAGGATACATGCTCTACTATGTTCATAGCAGCCCTATTTATAATTGCCAGATGCTGGAAAGATCCCAGGTATCCCTCAACAGAAGAGTAGATGCAAAAAATGTGGTATATCTACACAATGGAGTACTATTCAGCCATTAGAAACAATGAATTCATGAAATTCTTAGGCAAATGGATGGAGCTAGAGAACATCATACTAAGTGAGGTAACCCAGACTCAAAAGGTGAATCATGGTATGCACTCACTAATAAGTGGATATTAACCTAGAAAACTGGAATATCCAAAACATAATCCACACATCAAATGAGATACAAGAAGAAAGGAGGAGTGGCCCTGGTTCTGGAAAGACTCAGTGAAGCAGTATTCGACAAAACCAGAACGGGGAAGTGGGAAGGGGTGGGTGGGAGGACAGGGGAAGAGAAGGGGGCTTACGGGACTTTCGGGGAGTGGGGGGCTAGAAAAGGGGAAATCATTTGAAATGTAAATAAATTATATCGAATAAAAAAATTTAAAATAAAAAAAAGATGTACATAGGGGTGGAATATTGTCATTTGAATGTACAGCAAGTGCCTATAAATTATAGACTTGGATCCCAGTCTATGCTGCTACTGCAAGTTGACAGAACATATAGAAGGTGAAGACGAGTATAGGAATTTGGTTGCTTAGAGTGTACTCTTGGCAGGTGTAGGGTGAAAAATATCCCCCATAGGTTTGCATGTTTGATGATTTGGTTCCTGCTGGTGGTGCAGTTTGAGAAGGATGTGGAACTTTTGAGAGCTGGAGCCATTCTGGAAAAAGAATGAGAGAGAGTGAAATGGACTTTTGAGTGTCTACAGCCTCAGTCCACATCTAATTCATTTGCTCTTCTTTTTGTAATTGAGATGTGATAGCACAGCTTCCTGCTCAGAATACTCACTACTTTGCTGTCCCTTCCATGCGCCCAAATAAACACTTTCTCTCTTACGTTCCCTTTGCTCATAATATTTTACCAAAGCAACAGAAACGTAACTAATAGAATAGAAATTTAGGAGCTCTGGTCTATTCTGTTTTCTCTCTACCCTGAGCTTTCTCTGCTATGTGCAGTAAGCATAACATAGTACCTTACCTTAGGCCCCAAACCAATACGGCAGCCAATTTATCAAGTACTTATACAGTGAAACCTTCAAAATTGTAAGCCAAAATATCCCTTTTATCTTATCAATTATCTATCTCAAATATTTATTTCATTAACAGAAAGATGACCCAAAGAGGATTCACCTTAGGAAAATTAACACAATTTCCTATTTAAATATTTGCATATGATTATCATAGAAGCTTTATTTAGAGCATAATCAAGACTGAAAATAACTTTCATGTCAATCAACAACTAAATAAAAGAACTAATAATTATACTGTGTCCATTAAATGGACAACATACAATTTGATCCCATGAAAGAACCAACTTCTACTACAAGTAGTGATAAGGCAGAATCTCAACAGCCTTGTTCTGAATAAAAACTATTAGGAAGAGAAGGAGGTTTCCTATTTTGTTTCTTTCTGAACAAATTCTATAAGCAAAACCAAATGTGAATTTCTATTCAGAAAGACATATCAATAGCTGCCTAGGACTGGGGTGCTGGTAGGCGTTGATTAGAGAGAGGCAGGGAACTTTGAGAATTTGTAGGTGTTCCATCTTGATTGCAGTGGCCGTCTGATGTGTGAATATATTTGTCAAAACCCATTTAACTGGGTGCATTTTAATTATGTAAATTATACTCTAATCAAGTGTCTTTAAATTTTTTAAACACTAAAAGTTTAAGCATGAAGGAAGGAAGGTGGTAATAAAGCTAAAAGCATTTCTGGGGCAAGAAATTAAAACTGGGATACAGTATTGTATCAGAGAGCCAGAGAATAATCAAGGCAATAATAGTGCATTTTGTTAAATTGCCTACGAGAGTAGGCATGAACCAGTTTTCCGTGGCCAAAGATAGGGTAATTTTAACATCAAAAGGATGATAAATGCAATGGGCTAAAGTTCAGTCACTGCGTAAAACCAAGTGGTCTCCTGGTTTGAAGGAAGTTTGAAATTCAGATTGAAACTTAATGCCGAGTATGAGATATGTAGGGGTGAGAGCAAGTGAGACCTTTCAAAGATTTCTGACCACATGCATGGTCATATAGTTAATGGGTTAATGAGTTATATTGAAGTAGTCCTGCTATAACAGTTTGCCTGGCTTCTTGCATATAGCCTGTCTCCTTGCTTTTCCTTGTTGGAACTTTAGAAAGAGGCTTATCTCCAGGCAGTGGTGGCACACGCCTTTAATCCCAGCATTTGGGAGACAAAGGCAGGTGGATCTCTGAGTTTGAGGCCAGTCTGATCTAAGAAAAAAGGCTAATCACCAAGTAAGTCTTTTGCCTTGGACCAAAACTGTGTACCAAATAAACTTCCTTTCTCTATATTTTTCTCAGAATGTGGTATACAACTATTAATAAGGAAAAATAAAATATGAAAATAAATTTGAAAAAAAAGAGAAAATGGGGAAGAAAAGAAGGAGGAGGAAGAGGAGGAAAAGGAGGAGGAAGAAGAAGAGGAGGAAGAGGAAGAAGAGGAGTATGGGGGAAGAGGAGGAAAAGAGAAGGAAGAAGAAGGAGAAGAAGAAATGAGCTTACTAGCTATCACAGGATGTAACTGGACAGTAACTGCCAACTGTTTACTCTGGATATTAGAAGTAAATATTTATCTTATATCTCTTGTCCAAATTGCATGGCACAGAAAACACGTAGCTCTTCATGGTAAAGAAACCACCAAGGAAATTTATTTACAAACTAATGCTAGCTAACACATAAACTAAAAGAACTGTAAATCTAGAAGATTCTTTTTTAAAGCTCTGATTGAAAATAATTGGCTAGAGCATTCATGGGCGGCGGCGGCGGCGGCGGCGGTAGCAGTGGCTGCTCCAGCTGAAGGGCCATCAGCGGTGGAACCAAGGCGACACAGGGTCCAGTTAGGCCCTGCGCCCACGACCACTGACCTTCGCTGACCAGCCGGGCGGCAAGCAACTGCGGTTCTGCGGAGCCTTTCACTGCACGGAAGCCACTTCAGAACTCGGCTGCCCGCCAGTCAGGAGAGACTCACCGCCATCTTGATCCCGGGCTCCAGAGATCGGTCAGACCGAGGTACACAAACATAATCCTAGGCCCAACACCGCAGGGGTCGGAGCCAGACGGGCGTTGGCCTGCACCCAGGCCCTGGGCTGTTCGAGTGGCCATCTGGGCGCCAACCCAGCCAGGAGTTGTTTTTTTTTTTTTTTTTTTTTTTGCCCCGGCCGGTGCACGCGCCGCCATTTTGCCTACAGGAGCCAGAGTGCTCGGGAGGGCAGAGACTGCTAACAAGCGTAGCCTGAGGCTAACAAAACGGGGGTCTAGGCCCCAAAAGGCACAGGACTGACCCCAAGAACTGGGCGGCTTGGTGGGCCATCTGTGTGTCAACCAGCCCAGGAGGTTATTAGCACAACAGACTCTCCCGGTGCTTTCGCGGAGCGCGGACGCGCACGCCCGCCATCCGGGTCACCTGGCGGACCCAAATAACAGACATAGCCCTAGGGGAACTTTGCTCGGACCTTGGCCTCCCAGGCGTTTGCCTGGACTCAGGGCCCAGGCGACAAGGCTAACCTAGTGTGCGCCAGCCCGGTTGGGGAAATCGGCTGCCCAGCGGAGTGAGCAGAGCACAGGGGAGGTCACAGCAACATTCACCTTCGGAGCTCCCTGGGGGTGCACACGGGTTCCACCTGGTCCACAGACACAATCTGGGGCAAGGCCTCAGGCAGAAGCCCCCAGCCCAACTCTCTCCGCTTCAGATCAGCCTGGGTGGCCGCCACATCTCCAGGTCCCTCAAGAGGCTAGTGGGGGCTTCCGGGCGGCCAGCTGGGAGAAGTCGGTGTGCTCCAATAAATCCTGCGGGCCCCAGCGGGAGCCTTCAGGTGCCTGCTTCGGGATCTGAACAGCCTGGACAACAGCACCCTGTCTATAGGCAGTGCAGAGTGTAAGCTGTGCACCAGAGGCCAACGGGGAAGGGGCAGCTTGCACTGGTGAGTCCAGCACTGACAAGACCAAGTAACACCAGTGAGAGCTAGATGGCAAAAGGCAAACGCAGAAACGTCACTAACAGAAATCAAGGCAATATGGCAACATCTGAACCAAATTCTCCTCTACCAGCAAGTCCTGGATACCCCATCACACCAGTAAAACAAGATTTGGATTTAAAATCACTGGTCATGATGCTGGTACAGGAACACATGAAGGCCATTGAGGAGAAAATGGATCAAAAGTTAGAAGCCCTTGCAAGGGAAACACAAAAATCATTGAAAGAAATCCAGGAGAATACAAAAGCCAACAAGGAGGAAATGCAAAAAACACTTAAAGAAATACAGGAGAACTTTGCTCAACAGGCTGAGGTCATGAAAGACGAAACACAAAAATCTCTTAAAGAAATACAGGAGAACTTTGGTCAACAGGCTGAGCTCATGAAAGAGGAAACACAAAAATCTCTTAAAGAATTACAGGAAAACACAAACATGCAAGGGAAGGAGCTAAGCAAAACCATCCAGGATCTAAAATCAGAAGTAGAAACAACTAAGAAAACTCAAAGGGAGACAACTTTGGAGATAGAAAGCCTTGGGAAGAAATCAGGGGACAGAGATGCAAATATCAACAACAGAATACAAGAGATAGAAGAAAGAATCTCAGATGCTGAAGATTCCATAGAAACCATGGACTCAACAGTTAAAGAAAATGCAAAGTGCAAAAAGCTTGTAACCCAAAATATCCAGGAAATCCAGGACACAATGAGAAGACCAAACCTAAGGATTATAGGCATAGATGAGAGTGAAGATTTACAACTTAAAGGGCCAGCAAATATCTTCAATAAAATTATGGAAGAAAACTTCCCTAACCTAAAGAGAGAGATGCCCATGAATATACAAGAAGCCTACAGAACTCCAAACAGACTGGACCAGAACAGAAATACTTCCCGTCACATAATAATCAAAACACCAAATGTTCTAAACAAAGAAAGAATACTAAAGGCAGTAAGAGAAAAAGGCCAAGTAACATATAAAGGAAGACCTATCAGAATCACAGCAGACTTTTCACCTGAGACTATGAAGGCTAGAAGGTCATGGGCAGATCTCATGCAGACTCTAAGAGAACACAAATGCCAACCAAAACTACTATATCCAGCAAAACTCTCAATCACCATAGATGGAGAAACTAAGATATTTCACGACAAAACCAAGTTCACCCAATATCTATCCACAAACCCAGCCCTAAAAAGGATAATAGGAGGACAACACCAATACAAGGAGGGAAACTCCACCCTGAAAAAAGCAAGATAGTAACCTTTCATCAAACCCAAAAGAAGTTAAGCAATCAAATTTAAAAAATAACGTCAAAAATGATAGGAAGTAACAATCACTATTCCTTAATATCTCTTAACATCAATGGACTCAATGCCCCAATAAAAAGACACAGACTAACTGACTGGATACGTAAACAGGACCCTACATTTTGCTGCTTACAGGAAACACACCTCAGGGTCAAAGACAAACACTACCTTAGAGTAAAAGGCTGGAAGACAATTTTACAAGCAAATGGTCTCAGGAAACAAGCTGGAGTAGCCATTTTAATATCAGATAAAATTGACTTTCAACCCAAAGTCATCAAAAGAGACTCTGAGGGACACTTCTTGCTGGTCAAAGGAAAAATACAACAAGAAGAACTCTCAATCCTGAACATCTATGCTCCAAATGCAAGGGCACCCTCTTTCATAAAAGAAACTCTATTAAAACTCAAAGCACACATTACACCTAACACAATAATTATGGGTGACTTCAACACTGCACTTTCCTCAATGGACCGATCAGGAAAACAGAAACTAAACAAGGACACAATGAAACTAATTGAAGCTTTGGACCAATTAGACTTAACTGATATATATAGAACATTCTATCCTAAAACAAAAGAATATACCTTTTTTTCAGCACCTCATGGTACCTTCTCCAAAATCGACCATATAATTGGTCACAAGACAGACCTCAACAAATATAAAAAGATAGAACTAATCCCATGCCTCCTATCTGATCACTATGGAATAAAAGTGGTCTTCAATAGCAACAGAAACAACAGAAAACCCACATACACGTGGAAATTGAACAATATTCTACTCAATGACACCTTGGTCAAGGAAGAAATAAAGAAAGAAATTAAAGACTTTTTAGAACACAATGAAAATGAAAACACAACATACCCAAACCTATGGGACACAATGAAAGCAGTGCTAAGAGGAAAACTCATAGCCCTGAGTGCCTCCAAAAAGAAAATGGAGAGAGCATACATTACCAACTTAATGACACACCTGAAAGCCCTAGAACAAAAAGAAGCTATTTCACCCAGGAGGAGTAGAAGGCAGGAAATCATCAAACTCAGGGCCGAAATCAATCAAGTAGAAACAAAGAGAACCATACAAAAAATCAACAAAACTAGGAGCTGGTTCTTTGAGAAAATCAACAAGATAGATAAACCCTTAGCCAGACTGACCAAAGGGCACAGAGAAAGTATCCAAATTAACAAACTTAGAAATGAAAAGGGAGACATAACAACGGAAACTGAGGAAATCCAAAAAATCATCAGATCCTACTACAAGAGCCTGTACTCAACACAACTGGAGAATCTGGAGGAAATGGACAATTTCCTTGACAGATACCAAATACCAAAATTAAATCAGGACCAACTAGACCATCTAAACAGTCCCATAAAGCCTAAAGAAATAGAAGGAGTCATAGAAAGTCTTCCAACCAAAAAAAGCACAGGACCAGATGGTTTCAGTGCAGAATTCTACCAGACCTTCAAAGAAGAGTTAACACCAATACTCTTCAAACTATTCCACAAAATAGAAACAGAAGGAACACTACCCAATTCCTTCTACGAAGCCACAATTACGCTGATACCAAAGCCACACAAAGATCCAACAAAGAAAGAGAACTTCAGACCAATTTCCCTTATGAACATCGATGCAAAAATACTCAACAAAATTCTTGCCAACCGAATCCAAGAACACATCAAAACGATCATCCACCATGATCAAGTAGGCTTTATCCCGGGAATGCAGGGTTGGTTCAATATACGGAAATCCATCAATACAATCCACTACATAAACAAACTCAAAGAACAAAACCACATGGTCATTTCATTGGATGCTGAAAAAGCATTTGACAAAATTCAGCATCCTTTCATGCTTAAAGTCTTGGAGAGAACAGGAATTCAAGGCCCATACCTAAACATAGTAAAAGCAATATACAGCAAACCGGTAGCCAGCATCAAACTAAACGGAGAGAAACTTGAAGCAATCCCACTGAAATCAGGGACCAGACAAGGCTGCCCCCTTTCTCCTTATCTTTTCAATATTGTACTTGAGGTACTAGCTCGGGCAATTCGACAACATAAGGAGGTCAAAGGGATACAAATTGGAAAGGAGGAAGTCAAACTATCATTATTTGCAGACGACATGATCGTCTACCTAAGTGACCCAAAGAACTCCACTAGAGAGCTCCTACAGCTGATAAACAACTTCAGCAAAGTGGCAGGTTACAAAATCAACTCAAGCAAATCAGTGGCATTCCTATACTCAAAGGATAAACAGGCTGAGAAAGAAATTAGGGAAATGACCCCCTTCACAATAGCCACAAACAGTATAAAGTATCTTGGGGTGACTCTTACCAAACATGCGAAAGATCTGTATGGCAAGAACTTCAAGACTCTGAAGAAGGAAATGGAAGAAGACCTCAAAAAATGGGAAAACCTCCCATGCTCATGGATCGGTAGAATCAATATAGTTAAAATGGCCATTTTGCCTAAAGCACTATACAGATTCAATGCAATACCCATCAAAATCCCAACTCAATTCTTCACAGAGTTAGAAAGAGCAATTATCAAATTCATCTGGAACAACAAAAAACCCAGGATAGCTAAAACTATTCTCAGCAACAAAAGAAAATCTGGGGGATTCAGTATCCCTGACCTCAAGCAATACTACAGAGCAATAGTGTTAAAAACTGCATGGTATTGGTACAGTGACAGGCAGGAGGATCAATGGAACAGGATTGAAGATCCAGAAATGAACCCACACACCTATGGCCACTTGATCCTCGACAAAGAGGCTGAAAACATCCAATGGAAAAAAGATAGCCTTTTCAACAAATGGTGCTGGTTCAACTGGAGGTCAGCATGCAGAAGAATGCGAATTGATCCATCCTTGTCTCCTTGTACTAAGCTCAAATCCAAATGGATCAAGGACCTCCACATAAAGCCAGACACTCTGAAGCTAATAGAAAAGAAACTGGGGAAGACCCTTGAGGACATCGGTACAGGGAGAAAGTTTCTGAACAGAACACCAATAGCGTATGCTCTAAGAGCAAGAATTGACAAATGGGACCTCATAAGGTTACAGAGTTTCTGTAAGGCAAAGGACACCATCAAGAGGACAGATCGGCAACCAACAAATTGGGAAAAGATCTTCACCAATCCTACATCAGATAGAGGGCTAATATCCAATATATATAAAGAACTCAAGAAGTTAGACTCCAGAAAACCGAACAACCCTATTAAAAAATGGGGTACAGAGTTAAACAAAGAATTCTCACCTGAAGAACTTCGGATGGCGGAGAAGCATCTTAAAAAATGCTCCACTTCATTAGTCATTAGGGAAATGCAAATCAAAACAACCCTAAGATTTCATCTTACACCAGTCAGAATGGCTAAGATTAAAAATTCAGGAGACAGCAGGTGTTGGAGAGGGTGCGGAGAAAGAGGAACACTCCTCCACTGCTGGTGGGGTTGCAAATTGGTACAACCACTCTGGAAAGCAGTCTGGCGGTTCCTCCGAAAACTGGGCACCTCACTTCCAGAAGATCCTGCTATACCACTCCTGGGCATATACCCAGAGGATTCCCCACCATGTAATAAGGATACATGCTCTACTATGTTCATAGCAGCCCTATTTATAATTGCCAGATGCTGGAAAGAACCCAGGTATCCCTCAACAGAAGAGTGGATACAAAAAATGTGGTATATCTACACAATGGAGTACTATTCAGCCATTAGAAACAATGAATTCATGAAATTCTTAGGCAAATGGATGGAGCTAGAGAACATCATACTAAGTGAGGTAACCCAGACTCAAAAGGTGAATCATGGTATGCACTCACTAATAAGTGGTTATTAACCTAGAAAACTGGAATACCCAAAACATAATCCACACATCAAATGAGATACAAGAAGAAAGCAGGAGTGGTCCCTGGTTCTGGAAAGACTCAGTGAAACAGTATTTGGCAAAACCAGAACGGGGAACTGGGAAGGGGTGGGAGGGAGGACAGGGGAAGAGAAGGGGGCTTACGGGACTTTCGGGGAGTGGGGGGGGGCTAGAAAAGGGGAAATCATTTGAAATGTAAATAAATTATATCAAATAAAAAAAAAAAGTGAAAAAAAAAAAAAAAAAAAAAAAAAAAGAAAATAATTGGCTAAGATAAGCTTTGAGCATCAGTATACTGGAATCCTACCTTAGAAAGACAATATACTATTGAGACTGACATGCTCCATTTAAATCTATAGCTTAATTTTAGCACAGCAAAATGGGCCCTGATAAAATGCAACACAAAGCAAACTGCAGTCTACCAACACTGAGTGTTAAACCTGAGTCAGATTTAACTCATAGTTTCAAACTCTGTCTATAAGAAATATGAAAGTGTATAGAAGTATGTTATCTGATACTGTCAGAATCAAATAGATCCAAATTTGAAAATCCACATGGAACTCTAAGCTAGTATCTGCAACTGTGCTATCACCAAACATAGACAGTCTATATAGCCCTATGCACATGTGAATGCAAAGTTTGTTCAGGATTAAGAAATTACCAGTCACAATAATAAGCCCAGAAATTATTAAATAGGAACAGCCACACGTGAAAAATAAGTGCTCATGACAACTAAATAAACACTTATTGAAATTAGTAGGGTTGTGTCTATGACATCATAAATGATATTATAAATGATGTCAATGCATATTATTAAAGTACTAGTAGATCTCTTCAGAGATAAAGAATTATAATCATGGAATAGGAAATTCTCCTAGTTAAAACACCAAGACAAAACCCACATGTGGAAATGCTGGTAACTGGAGATTAAAAGTGATCAAATGTAGATATGATCTTAAAAAGTAACAATCAAGCACTTAACTTGGAGAAATACTCTCAACTTGCCCAATAGATGAAGCACAAGCAGTTTACAGACACCAGATATACTCTTACTAGTCAGTAGCAATCAAAAATGAAAAAAAATTATGACCAAGAAAAGGCCTAGCCCAGTATTTAGTATTAAAACATATATTCATCTTTATAATTTGAAAATCAAAATGATGGCATGCAATTAAATATGATAATATGCATAATAGTAAATATGAATGCACTGCTATTAATAACTGTGCATACATATAAGATAAAACTCTTAGGGTTTAATAGAAATAAATAACAAAAATGTCTTCAGCTTAATTTGCATTTTGTATTTTATAATATGAACATAATCTTGTATTGCTGGTATAATTTCAAAAAAAGAAAATTTTAAACCTTACAGTGAACTACAAGCCAATAAATGCTATGGTATTTTTCAATGCTTCATTGATTTTTCTTGTATTTACCCAATCAATAAAAATATGTCTCTCACTGTGGAATGCTCAGTGATGGGACAGGTTTATCACACCCCTCCTCCTGATGCTTAGAGATTGCTGAGGAAGAGGGGGTGAAAAGACTATAAGAGACAGAGTTGGTGAATGACTACAAGGAAAAAGAATGTGTTTTCTGAACACAACGTGGCAGCTGCACACAATACTAGCAGTGGACAGGATAAACACAGACCCATGCAACCTCCAGGCAGCCAAAGTACCAGTGTCCCTGATGTAACCTTGGTAGGGAATTCCCACCCCTAGGTGATGAATATGAGTAACTGAGAGCTGCCAAGAGAAGTTGAGTACATTTTTAAGAGTATGGCCACTGATAGGGTGACCATGTTCCAGATTCCATGACTGCAATTCAAAAAATATGACCAGTACCAACTAGGTAACAAGACCCAAAGTTGTATAGTTGGAGAAAGTAGAGGAGGAGTGAATATGGCTAAAATGCATTGTATGAAATTCTCAAGGAGCTGTTCAAAAATGAGAGAATTAATGTGTTCCTTAAACAAGTATAGCACATAATACTAAAAATAATTACATTGCACTATGAGAACTATAGAAAAATCACTAAATAATAATAATACCTCTTTGCCAATTTAACTTATAAGTAATTAATAGATAAGTATAAGATATAGCCTAATCAAAACAAGATAAGTTATACCTAGTATAGACCTTTACTGAAGGTTACACTTTACTCACAAGTACTGCAACACTGTTATCACTAAACATAGATAATCTATATAACCCTAAGCACGCGTGAATGCAAAGTTTGTTCAGGATTAAGAAATTACCAGTCACAATAATAAGCCCAGAATTTCCATACAATTATGGGAATCAAAAATGGAAACAAATACAAAGCTTGAACCCTTGCCATGTGAATGGCTACCCATACTATATCCTTGAGATATACTCACAACATCATTCATTGTAGGGATGTCTTTTAAACTACAATATCCCAAACAGTTTCTATTACAAAATGTGCTCCCTAGAAACACAAGAAGTGCATGGACTTAGACATTTGTTTAATGCATGTGATAGGCAGAATTCAAAAAAAAAAAAAGAAAAAAAAAGCCTAAATCCTTTGGCCTAGGCAGACATACCTCTTTACTCACTAATTCAATCAAACACAGTGTTATTTTTTGACAACTTGACACAAATCTACACATATCTGGGAAGAGGGAACCTCAAATGAGGAATTGCCTCCATCAGATTGGCCTATAGGCCAGTCTGATGGTGACTTTCGTAATTGCTTTTTTTTTTTCCTTTATTGATATATTTTTATTTACATTTCAAATGATTTCCCCTTTTCTGGGTCCCCACTCCCCGCAAGTTCCATAAGCCCTCTTCCCCCCTCACCCACCCCACCCCCCCACCCCCACACCCCCCCCACCCCGTTCCTCCATCTACCCCTTCCCACTTCCCTGTTCTGGTATTCCCCTATACTGTTGCATTGAGTCTTTCCAGAACCAGGGGTCACTCCTCCATTCTTTTTGGACATCATTTAATATGTGGATTATGTCTTGGGTATTCAAAGTTTCTAAGCTAATATCCACTTATCAGTGAGTGCATACCATGATCTTTTGAGACTGTGTTACCTCACTTAATATGATGTTCTCCAGCTCCATCCATTTGTCTAAGAATTTCATGTATTCATTGTTTCTAATGGCTGAATAGTACTCCACATAATTGTTGAATGATGTGCAAGGGGCACATGTGGGCAGTGCTGACCCCTAGGAAGATGGTCTTGGGTTGTATAAGAAATCAGACTGAGCAATCCACAGGGAACAAGCCAGTAAGCAGCACTCCTCCATGGCTTTTACTTCAGATCCTGCCTCCAGGTTCCTGCTCTGTCTTCCTTAGATGATGGAGTATGACCTGTAGACCAAATAAACCCCTTCTGCCTTGAGTTGGTTGTGACCATGGTGCTTATCACAGTAAAGGGAAACCAAATGAGAACAAAAAAGAATTTTGCAAATGTAGTAAGAGCCAACTTCTGTCCTTTGACTGAGGGAGCTTGTGCAATGAGGGCTGGCCTTATCCCATGAGCCCTTTAATATAGCCACACAGATCAGACACAGAAACCAAAGGCTTTGAAGAACAGAACACAATCTCTGTCCTGGAGTTGAAGGGACCTCCAGGACAAGTACAGAGGCTTGTTTTGTAAATGTTCGGAGAATCCTTTGCCTAACAGTTTTTCTTCTCTTGTCTTGTCTCTAACTCTAAGAACATCAACCACTAGGATTTTTCTTAACAGAAAGTGTTGAGGTTCAAATACACTCACCCATGAGATGGATATCCAGTAAGAAAATAAGAATTCTCATTTTCAATAATGAGAAACTGAATTTCACCAGCAGAAACTGGCTTGAGAGCAGATACTTCCCCAAAGCTTACAATAAGCCCAGCGCCTGACCAACACTGTGGATTCAGCACAGTGATGGCCTAAGAAAAGAGCACAGCCCCCCGCCAGACTCCTAACCTGCAAAACTATGAATAAGAAATAAGAAGTGTTTTTATATCCTGGGTTCACAATATTTGTTACACAGAAATTAAAAAAAAAAAAAAAACGTTATGCAAAGAACTCCAAAAAGAGTTAAGCCATGAACACCTGTGTTAGTTAGGGTTTTATTGCCGTGAAGAGACACCATGACAATAACTCTTATAAAGGAAAACATGTCATTGACGTTGGCTTACAGTTTCAGAGATTAAGTCCATTATTGCCATGGTAGGAAGCGTGGCATCATGCAGACAGACATGGTGCTGGAGAAGGAGCTAAAAATTCTACATCTTGATCCACAGGCAGCAGAGAGAATCTATGAGCCACTAGGCCTGGTTTGAACTTCTGAACCTCAAAGTCCTTCTCTAGTGACACATTTCCTCCAACAAGGCCATACCTTCACATTTCCTTCAACAAGGTCCTACTTCCTAATGGACCTTTGGAGTCATCTCCATTTAAACCAGCACAACGCCCAACAGAAAGATAAGAACACATGAGGAGTAATGAGAGGACTTCACATGATTCTGATGGTGGCCGCACACCCAGGGTATAAGCACTCTGTGCTAACACATTCTTGAAGACACTTTGGCTTCAGACAGGAGCATTCTGATCATGTAGCTCCATGTTCTCAACAAAGGTCCAGTCCTCTGAACGTGGGAAAGATGTCACCTTCTAAAGAACTTCATTGTCCTCTGTGACCTACACCCCTCTCACTCTTCCCATTACTTGATACTTATTACCCGTCATTTTAAAAGATCCATAGTGTGCGTGTGCATGTGTGTGTGTGTGTGTGTGTGTATGTGTGTGTGTCTCTGTGTGTGTGTGTACATGTATATGCCCATGTACAAGCAGGTGCCTATGGAAGCCAGAAGGTATCAGCTCCCCTAAGAGTAGAGCTGTAGACTTTTGTGAGCTACTCCCTGAGGGAGCTGAGAGCCAAACTGTGATCCCCTACAAGAGCATCATGTTCTCTTAACCTTGGAGGCTTTACTCTGCCCCCATCTTCCTTTCTTGGCTTACCTCCTACATAGTGTACACAACATTCTAACAGGCTGTACAGTTTTCTCTGATTTCTCACAGGGACAAGAAGAAACCATTGAACCTACAACTTAACAACAAATTCGTACCATGAGAGATTTCCATGTATGTTGTTCCCTAGTATGTCCCCAGTGCCTGTATCTTTGCTATTTATTTGCTCAGCTATTTGCTAAGTGAATACATAAATGGAACATTTTTTTAGTATCTCATACTAGGAATTATTTTTGCTCCTCTATTTGCAGAGCAATAAATCTTAGAATAGAGCAAAAACACATCGAATTTGCAAGAGCCATTTCAGAGCTACCAAAACACAGCAAACGAGTTTATGAAAGTAAGTCATATTTAGTAAGGAAGTTTGGGGTTAGGTTTTATTATAGTGATGTTTATAATGAAGAAATTTGTTTTATTTGCTCTGTTTAAAATAATGCTATTTGTATAAAATTGAGCATGACAAACATATTTTCTTAATATAAATTAACTACTGACCACATTAAATGGTGATTATATGCATCTGTCTCTTACTGTGCCAAAGATCGTCTTTATCTTTTTCCTGTACCCACTTTAAGCATATCACTAGACTATTTAGTAAAAGAAAGTTATAGATTTCAAGCAATTGAATCTATGCTGTAATGAATTTCATCTACTTTTAAAACTACTGAGTACTGGCTAAATGTCAGCACAGGTTTATTTTCAGGTATACAAGGACAAGTTTGACCTTGAGTAGCTTATTTCCCATTGGCAGCAGAACAAGGTTTGTACAGGAAATAGTGCTAAGAAGTGAGGGTGTGGAGGATTTGTCATACAAACAGCCTGCATGTTTACTCAGAAATCAAACTCATAACACATGCATTGAGCAAGGGAGAGGCTCAGTAGGTTAAGCGCTTACTGTGCATGCATGAGGGCAACAGCTCAGAGCCTGAGCACCCATTCAAATGTGGGGCAGACAAGGCAGCCCACCCACAACCCCAGCAGTGGGGTAGGACGCAAGCAGAACAGAATGCACAGAGAAGCCAGTGTGGCAGAAGCAAGGGCTCAGGGATTAGTGAAGCACCTGCATCAGTATGTGAGGTGGAGAATAAAAGAGAAACACAGACACACACACTTGTGGGCACACACTCACACACACACCCAGAATACACACACATACACACTCATACATGCATACGCACATGTATACACATACTTGTGGGCACACATGCATACTACACACACATAAACTACCAACACAAGCATACATACTCATACATGTGCACACACACATACCCACATCCACACACAACACACTCATAATACACACACAGACACACACATACACACATACAAACATATACACTCACACTACATATACTCCCTCACACATGTGCACACGTGCACACACACATACACCAAACAAAAACAAAAAACAAAAATTCCTAAATACATGAAGGGATATCCTGGAATACTTAAATTGTTGTCATTGCTTTTAAGTCTTTAACCACATTACTTCATTTTACACAAACATTTTAGATTAAAAAAGAAACAATAAGAAACTTTTGTGACATACTTTCTAGACATTGGTTTCAAGAGCATTTCTCATAGCTAAGGAAACCATGAAGCTCACTGGCCGTGGCGCCCATCTTATAATTATCTTCTTTCTTATAAATAAATTATCTCTCCTGAACATGTATGGGATAACGATGTGTACATTGGCTGACCTCCTAGATAGTTGACGAGTTCATTGTTAAATTGCATATAATTGCTTTCAAATGCTCCCTCCAGATTTTTATAGCAAATGACCTGAGCACATCAGCGATGCTTTTTTTTATTACATAAAGATGGGCTTTTGAAAAGTGATGCATAGGTGATAATTACCCATATCTATCCAGCAGTATGGGATTGTGGCTTACATAATACATGGTGAGGTGACGGATTCAGGATATTTGGATTATCAATAAGCACCAATGTTCCTCTTTATGGCATATATACTCTGTGAAATGATAGATTCTGTATCTTTTGCATTATCCATCAGAACCAACACTCACCATTTCTTTCTTCAGAGAACATTCCAAATCATCCCTTCCAGGTATTTTATCTCTATGATATGATATTCTACTACTTGAGTAGCCAGCCACTAGCCAAACATTTACTTGAATTGTTACAATGACACTTTAATATCAAAGGTCACACCACAATCAACCCCGGGAGCAGTTACCATGTTCATCTGAAAGGCGATGATGTCTTTTTCCAAGTAATTAAACCCATAAACCTAGGGCGGGCTGCCTGCAGGACAGACGGAGCTTAGTGTTTCATATGCTAACATCACCTCATGGAGAAACAGGAATGATCAATTAAAAACTTTTCTTTGATTAAGAATTACCATGTGTGCTTCAAGGGCACAGGTATAGAAATGAGGTCTGTGTTGAGCCTGAGGAACGATGTGTAAGGAATCCATGGAACGAAAGATGAATGAGCCAGCTCATCCATTTTGAAATGTCAAAAGAGAGACTAGTCTGGAGAGTAGCTGGAAATAGGCGGCTGGGTCGGACATGGGTCCTTGTTGAATATTCACAGAAGTGCGAGTTCTTAACCTGGGTCTGCCTTTTGCAGGCCAGGAACTCAGCAGATTCAGCTATCTAAGAGTCCTCGGAAGAGATTACTTAGAGAAAAACATTAATAAAATATGTTAATAAAGTGTTTGGAAGGCTGTGGGAAAGGAGAAAAGGTGGCCGGGGGGGGGGGGGTGGCATGGCAGGGTACTCAGGAGTCAACAAGAAGGAACTTGCCTTCCCAAAGAGAAGCAGGAAAGCTCTACCAGCGGCGCCCTCCTAGAGGAGGACCGGAGCAGAAGGCTATTTTAAGCCCGGAACATTTTATAGGCTACGAAATGAATTCCCTGAGCTCAGGGGGCTCCTGGAAGCAAGCTCTATTCAGAAACATATAGTTGCAGTTTGGAAATCTGCTGAGGGCATCGAAGCTCCAAGTGTAGGAAATTTGGGGGCTATGGAGGAGCCTTTTCTATAATCACAGAGGCCAACATGCATATATTGTGTAGACCAGAAGTGCCCACATGCCTGTCGGTCGGACAGAGGTCATGGTGGGAGAGGAGGAGAGGAGGGAAGAGAAAGGTGGGAGACAGAAAGAGGGGGGATATAATGGACGTGAAGAAGAGGGGAAAGAGAGAGAGAGAAAGGAAGGGAAGCTGTGGGGAGGAAGAGGGAAATGACAGAAGAGAAAAAGGGAGGGGATCAAGGGGAAGAAGGAAAATAGAGAGGAGGGAGCGGGGAGAAATGAGGGAGGGGCGAAGGAGACAGAGAGGAGAGGGGGGCACAAATGCACACTTCACATTCAGGGCAGCTGCAGGATTGCAGAAACAAGAACTTCAAAGCGCAGATAGTCGGCTTTGACAGGTGAGAAAGCACTGAAAGGCATTTCAAACAATCGTGTAGATAAGGGCTAGCACCATGTAAATGTCTGAACTTTGAAGAATAATTGCTAGCATTTATCAAGCACCACCATGGGCTGGCTCTGCTCTGTTGTACCTCTGTAAGCTCCTGTGTTAATTCCCACAACATTCTGATAAGGCAAGAACCACTTTTAGTTCTTTGTTCAGAGATGAAGAAATTCAGATGAAACCGGAACAAGAAACGCTCAAAGCCACAGCTCCTGAGAGAGCTGGACTCAAACACACAGTCTGGCTTCTAGGGCTGCCATCCCAACTACAGCAATGCAAAGCAAATCAGAGAGAGGATGGTCTGCCCAGTTTCTTGGTAAGAATGTATGCAGCAAAACTTAAACTGACTAGGATAGCATCTAAGGAGAGTCATGGTTTATTTGAGAGCACTAACATAATCTGACACCTCAGAAAATGTAGACCAAGATGGTCTCTTCTCAGTATGGCTGGTATGGAAGCAGAGTAGTCCAATTCTTTCCTCCTTATCCTTCAAGGTGCTCATGAAACAGCATTCCAGCCAATAATCGTCAAGCAAAACAAGATTTCAATCTAATTTGGAGGTATCTTATTACTATTTTATTTTAACTGATTAAATGAGCTACTTCAAACCATACAACATAATTGACAAACATGTATATTGCATTCAATGGGTTATGGGAACCTGTTGATCAAAGCAGAAGAGTTCTACAACCTTCCAGAAATTCTGGAATTCTTAAATTCTTCTAACAGAACAAGAACTTCAACTATTATGTCATTTCATGTATTCCTTTCTTTACTTCCTACTCCCTGGAATACAAGTGTAATGCGCAGAGAACCAGCAGCCTCTCAGGGATCATAAGGAAATGAAAGCAACATGAATTTGAGCCCTCTACAGTACCGCCCAGTTGCACCCCTCAGCCTTCTCGGCCTCTTCTGATTCTCTTCATGTTTAGGCAAGGAATAAAACAGTCACTTCAGAAAACCAACAGACCGGTAAATGGGAGTAGGAATTCTTCTGAGGACCTTGGAGTTCAAGAAGATGGTTTCCTATCTCCAAGCCTGCAGGGCCTCTGGCCTCTTGCTTTTTCCAGCAGCCCCTGACTCACTTGGAGTATTTCCTTTTCTCCCCTGTGGAGAGCTTCCTCTTTAACACATATCTTAATCAAAAGGCTTAGAGGGAGCCACTGCCATCTTCCAAGCTGTACCTGAAGGAGGGTTAGTCTTTCATTCTTTCCTACTCTATTTTAGTTTTTGTCAGGAAAACATGACATAAGGAAGAAAGAAAGAGAGGGAGAGAGAGAGAAAGAGAGAGAGATTACATTCTTTTTTAAATTTTTTATTAATTAATTAATTTTTTACCCTCCATATTTTATTCCACCCCCACCCACCCCCTCCCCATCCACCCTCTGACTGTTCCACATCCCGTACCTCCTCCCCACCCCCATCTCATAAAGAATTAGGAAATATCATGTTTTACATTTCTGATTTGAGCAAGGCTTTTAATGTTTTCCCATTCTATTTCAATTATTTTAAAACAGTAAATGGTCTGAGAAGAGAAAAACGGCTGAAGTTAAGAATCTTAAGATTGCAAACAATGCTGTGAGCTAGCAGTTATCAAATCAGACTCCCCTTAATCAGTAGAATGGACATCATCTGACAAGAATTCTGATCCTTGGGTCCATCCTCCCATCCACAGGATCACAAATTCCACCTGCCCAGCCAACTCTTATGACTGCATCTCCAGGGGAGCTCAAGGCATGAGAGCCTAAAGCCCTCTAAGGAGCCTCTACGTGGTTTGCCACATTCATTCTCCCCAAGCACATCTTGCTGCAATGCAAACTTGCTCATGTCAAGGTTGTGAGTCATCTTTATCATCTCGTTTGCACTGCCAGTCAATAAGCCTCGCGTAAAGGGAGCAGGGAGAAGGAAGGTAGTCCAGTAGTACATGTATGGGGATAACAGGTGCAATACTATATTTTCAAGCCAAGTTCAAACAAAGATCATTAGTTTATTTAAGCAAATCCACATCCCTCCTTGTGAATTTGCTTTCCGTGATTTCAACTCCTTCAATTCAACTGAAGCCCCAACATGTTGAGTGGGAAAATCCAGAAAATAACAGTTCATCTCTTTGAGTTTGTACACCATTCTAAGCAGTCTGGTAAAGTCTTGCACACACACACCCCTTTCTACTTAGTAGCAAAGACAAGATCATCGGCCAGTGGGTCCACACTGTGTGCTATGCTCTTCATGAATCACCCAGCGCTCTCAGTCATCAGACCAACTGGCATAGAGTCAGAGACTCCTAATCAAGTCTCCCCTACTCTCTAAAAATATATATATATCCTGCAAGAGTAGTGATGCTAGTAGTTCTGGTATACCAAGGAGAAGATACAATACAAAGCGAAAATGTGCAAGTTTTTAATAAGGAAGAAGGAATAGTAATTACATGGCAAGTAGCTATGATTTATGTGAAGAAGAAATCTGTGAAAGGAGGAGAAAATGTATAGTTAGTATTCCAAGCAAAACTCAAAACCACAGTATATGTGCTTCATTAATATGGACTTCATTGTATGTATGTTCAGAATAAAACAATATATACAGAACTTAGTATGACTTAGCATCCAGGCCTCCACAGAGGTCTCAAAACAGTCCTGCATGGATTAATGGGAGCTATTTGAATGACAAGGAACCATTTCTAAGTTGAGTAAGGAATGCTGCATATGAAACAATGGGCACTATTCTTAATCATCTTCATAATTGCTATGCCCATTACCATTTTCCTTTTATATTTTATATTCAGAAAGTCTGAATTGTACAGAGCGACAATACAAAAGTTTTAAATAAAGAACACAGGGAGTTGTTATAAGGGAGAAGTCTTTAAGGTTGTTCTTATTACACAAAGCTTTGAGATTATGTCCTGTCTGTCAGTGTGTCACCATGTGTGACTGCCTCAGTGAACATCCTTAGGTCTCTGTGCTTTTGAATCCTACATAGTGGATTTGCACTGTCTTGCTTCCTGTTCTCAACATGAGAGTTTTTGCTTCAATGCTGGGGCCATGGGTCATTTTCCTTGTTGCTTCTTTAGATTCCATGAATATGACAATCTGTCTGTCCTACTACTTATGAGAATTTGAGTTGTTTCTTATTTTAATATTATGAGCATTGTTGGCTACAACAACATGATCTCCTAGCCATGCCTGCATTGGATATGTCCCTGACCTTTCCAGTGGCACCGCCAACTGACAGTGAAGCATGTCATAAGATGACATCACACAATCTGTAATCATTGAACATTCACCTGATGAACACAAATCTATAATTTCAATAAATAAATTATAGTTGGAGACAGAGCTTTTCAGACTATAGTTAAGAGTAGACAGCCATGAAAACCTTTCTATAACGTATTTTAAACTGTTTATGTGTTTATTTATCTATCTTACTTTTCTTATATGGGTTTTAATCCACTCAGATTTAGACTGTGGGAACTTTAATTGCTATTGTTCACTGTAAGAACTGAGTTTTCCCCCAAGCATGTGTAGAAAGCCCATCAATTGACCATGGGTCTACAACACTGGACCTGCTATGCTCGAGCTCTTATATACATGTGACAAGCAGATGGGGGGCAGAAATTGCCACTTTTCTGCTCCACTGACTGAAGTTCCAGTTTTTTTCCTCAACAGCTTGCTTTCATAAACTGGAAAGCTTTGTCTAAAGGGCCATCTCTAGCTTCATCCCTTAAAATTTCATATGAAGGTAGCAGCTTATCACAGCACACAGTAATTATAAAATTGGTTGGCATGAAATAATAAATCAATTTTGAGAAAATTGATATTTATGCAATATTGACTCGGAATTCGTGAGCATAATACTTATCTCCTTGTTCAGTTTTGGTCTTCTGTACTTCTTTGTGCAGAGTTTTGAAATTTCCTCTTAGAAGGACTTAGGTGACTCCGTTATACCTACTTTAAGGCAAGTACATTTTTATGCTAGTATGAAGTTTTAAATTTCATCTGTCTATATGTTAAATATATATGGATATAGTTCAGAAGATAGGGAGATGGCTCAGTGGCTAAGGTTACCAGCTGCTCTTCCAAAAGAACAGAATTCAATTCCCAACACACACACATATAGCTTACAACCATCTGTAACTCAAGTTAAAGATTCTCTGTAAGATTATAAGATTCAGCATCCTCTTTTGGCCCCCAAGGTACCAAGATCACACATGGTGTATATATACATGTGCAGAGAAAACATTCATATAGATAAAATAAAAATAATCTCTAAAAATAAAATCAGTTCATATATTAATATTGTATCTAGCAGTCATAACAAATTCTTATTAATTCTAGCACCTAACATAAAGTTCCATTTCAATATTTCCAGTAACTTACAAATATCCCAAATCACAGGGCTTGAGGTAGTTAATTGTTACTTATCAACCATGGTTTGTACAAATGTGCAATTCAGACAGAGCAGAATGGAGACAGCTGTCTCTGCTTTCCATCATCTCAGCTGGAAAGTCAGGGTGTGGAATCGCCTAAAGGGTTTCTTCCTTGGCACTAATTTATATAGAGTTTAAAATAGTGGTGTGGTACCCATGTCCCTTGTAAAGAAGAATTTGTCCCAACTTGTAGTAACATGGTGTCTGCTAGATGTTACCTTTCAAGGACTGCCTCACTGCAGAGAGCAGCTCTAGCTAAGATCTTGGATGAGCATCCCCACCAGGACTTCCTCTAAGCTGGTAGCTGGGTTCCAAACATGAGTGTCCTGATGATGTAAGAAAAGAATGCCCTGCATGGCGGCTGCTGGATTCCATTGATATGGGCTCTCATAGAACCAGTGCCCAGACTCAAAGAGAAAGATCCCAGATGACTACTTCTCCATGGAAATGTCCTGTACTATGTTAGGAGATGGTATCAGTGGCTCCATGATGGAGCATATAGTTCAATACAATACTTTAAACACAGATCAGTTACATGTATGTGATAGTTTCATTTCTTCACTTCCAACCCTTATTTCTTGTATTTATATTCTCTTTAACATGCTACACTCACTACAAGTTAACTTTAATGCCTTTCCAAATAGAATGGGCAAAGGAGAAAACTATACTCTTCTCAATTTCCAAGAAAAAAATCCTAATAAAGTGGATGGTGATGATAGATGATACAGAGCATGCCTTGAGGAGAACTGCATCTCTCATTGTGGGTAAAGCAGAGTTTTCTCAGAAGATGGTGGACCAATAAATAAGAGAATATTTTAACAGAAAACAGAACATTTAAAGAGATGTGAATCCAGCATTTGGGATATTTGGAGGAAGGAACAGAAATAACCCTGGTAATGTTGATCTTTATATTAGGTACTTTTCACATTAGTGTGACAAAATACCTGCCCCAAAAATAGCTAAAGGGAAGAAAGTTTCATTTTGGCTTGCATTTTGAAGGGATACAGTCCATTGTAGTAGGAAAGGCAGAAGAACAGGAAGAGGAGGCAACTGGTCTCATTGCCTCTGCAATCACGAAGCAGAGAGTGAATTGGAAGAACACGGGACTATAAAACCTTTTCACAGTGACTGACTTCCTCTGGTGAGACTCCACCTCCTGTGGGTCTACAAGTTTGCAAAGAGCGCTGCCAGCTGAGAGCTAAGTGTTAACCTATGTGAATGTTTTACACTGACACCACAGCAGTCTTTTAATCTTAGCCAAAGAGCCAATCAGCAATAAGATACTAGTCACCTAGAATTACCATATCTGAGAACTACTGAAAAATATGAACTGGATAAGCTCAACAACAGAAAATTATTTGTTCAAAGTTCTGGAGAAGTTCAAAACCAACGTGCGAGGCAAAAGGCCTCTTCCCTGAGTTGGAAGCTGACTGCTGCTTCCTGTATCCTTACATGGCCTCTTCTCTTTGGGCACACTGAAGCAGGGCAGGCACTCTAGTCTCATCCTCTTTGTAGAGGAACACCAGGACTATTGTTAGGAGCATACCCTACTAACCTCATTTAGCACTTCATTGCCTCTACAATGGTCCTATCTCCAGTTATGGTCACGTGGAGTGATAGAATTTCAAAAGATAAGTTGGGCAAGCATGATTCAGGCCCTGACAGATGGCTGCTGCTCAGCAGCATTGATGCACTGCAAAATGATAACGAGCAGCTGAAGTGAGCAACAATGAATTGGGGATTGGATATGAAAACTAGGGGCCTTTTTGCTGTATACGAAAAAAGGCTGGATGGAAGCCAAAGAGCCTAGCATATACATCTGAGAAGCACTCTCCCTAGACACTATCATCCACACCTTAAACCACATAGATACACTAGCAACAGTTACTGTGTTGGCTTTGCTGCTCCCTTTTTTCTGATAGTAAATACAGAAAACTAGTGGGACAAAGGAAAGGCCTTGTTGCTACAGTGAAGCTTAGACTAAAACAGGTACCCATTATCTGTCTTCATAATATCCATTCAGTAGGCCATGATGGTTTACAGTCAGGACTGGGAGAGCTAACCCAATGTTTCATTATTTGTAGAAGTCAGAGCGTCACAGTCATTTGCATCTGTGAGTTGGTTAGCCAGTTTCTTTGCAATGTCTCTAGTCTCTATTAAGGGCCTGTAATCTGAACTCCTTTGTTATTATTCCATTAGCCCTGCCACATGCTGAATCCCCTCTCAGCATATTTCAAGTCATACCATAATGCACAATTCTGCCAGACTTCAAGTGTAAGTTATATTCATGTCCTGGGGGAAAATAGTGATAAAAATCAACTTATAAGAAAGAAAGTCTGGTTTGAGATGATCATTTCAAAGGACAGAGTCAATGGGTCATTTGGCTTCGTTGCATTTTGATCCTGGGTTTGATCATGGTGTAGATGATGACATCTGATGTTAAAAAAGTTGCTCACTTTGCACCATCAGGAAGGGATGCAGAGGTCCAGGGTCATAATATTTTCTTCATCTGCATAAGTGCCAGTGAACTTGCTTGCACTCACCCCTAACTGATTCGAATCTCCCAATTATTTTAGAATACAGCATCTAGGAGATATGTAAGAAGACATCAACTATGCTTCTGTACTACCAACGTACACTTGGATTTGCCTAGAAATGTGAGCATAAGGTCAAAAGCTGCTTTGTACACACAGTTTGATGGATATTATCAGTTTTTTTCTCAATGCATGGTATTATTGTGGAGTCTCGGGATTGTCTGAGAACCCTTGTTCTCTACAACATCACCCACAGAGAAGAATAATTGAGCAATTTTTTTAAATTTCATTTCGTCTTTCTTAATTTCTAGGCTAATATCACTTGAGAAGGCCTGAGATGCATAAAAAGTAGCGCTGTGCTTCTTATTCCAATGGAATATTAGCAATCTCAGTGTACTGGTATCACCTCCAAGAAGAGAGTCCATCAAATGACTTATCTACCAAACAGTGAAGCTAATGTTTTATTCTGTTGCTGACCTCTTTCAATGGGATTTTATTTGAAGAAGTTGAGATAACAGTGGACTAGCACTCTGTTTTGTGATGGGCAGGGCACAGTAGAGTCTCGTGCATTTGATGGGAAGATTTGTGCAGCCCTCTAAGTGACTAGACAGTGAGTGCTACTTAGTTTTAACCTTCTTGTTAACACAACCTAGAATCACCTGAGAAGAGATTCTTAATGAGGATTTATCTAGATGAGAGCATACTATGGGTTTGTTGGGGGTCTTGGTTGCTAGTTGATGTAAAAGATTTGGGCCATCATAAGCACTATATTTTCTAGGCAGGAGTTCCTGAACAGTAAACAAGAAAGCAGGTAAGCAGATAAGCAAGGAGGCTCACATGGATTTATTTATTTCTGTTTTTGACTGTGGGTATGAAAGGACAAGCTGCTTGGGTTTCTGCATTGAATTGCCTTCATCAATAAACTGTAACCTGGAATTGTCAACCAAATGAGCCCTTTCCTGCCTAAGTTGCTTTTTGTCAAGATGTTTTAACCTAGTCACAGAAATGAAACCAGAGCAGGGAGTTTATGGAAACAGGTTTTTGTTAATAAATCTTGCTCTGTAGTAATCATTATTTTTCTCAGAGAACCATGGCAACTAATATCTTTGTATTAATCTGAGTTATCTATAGAAACAGAATCAGTAGAAGACAGATGATGCACAAATATAGATGAGCTAGACAGCGAGAAGTTTGCTGCATGGCTTCTGTCAAATATTAAGGAAAGTCAGAGAATAAAATGATGAAGACAGATTTTAATTAGCGATAAAAATTGTATCAGTTAGGTTTCTATGGCAGTGGTAAACCTTGACCAAAAGCATCTTGTGGAAGAAAGAGGTTATTTCTGCTCTCAATTCTCAGGCCACTTCTATCACTTAGGAAACGCATAGCAGGGACCTGGAGGCAGGAATTGAAGCAGTGGCCACGCAAGAATGCTGCTTACTGGCCTGCTACTCAGGGATCACTCAAACTGTTTTCCTAAACCATCCTGAACCACATTTCCAGAGGTAGCACCACCCCTATGAGATGGACCCTCCCACATCCATCATTAATCAAGAAATTATCCCACAGGCTTATCCACAACCCGGTATTGTAGGGACATTTCTCAGCTGAGGTTACCACTTCCCAAATGACCCTAGTCTGTGTAAAATAGACATAAAAACAAGACAGCACATTTTGGCAACAGGGAGTCTATTGTTAATTCAGGTTAGATTGAATACAGGTGAGTAAGCATTGTAAAAGGAGCCTGGGGATGGGACGGAAGCTCAGTAGGGTCAATAAATGAAACTCAAGATCATGAAAGGCATTTAGAATTCAGTTAGAAATTATTTGATCAAGTAAAGTAGTACTGGAAGGTTCTTTAGCACCAGGGGTATGATCTCTCTCCTGTTGAGTCCAATTAGACCACTTTTGGTTACCACCAAGACACGAGTGCCACGGTGGCACCCTGGGAGGTATTCCCCTAACTGGTTATCTAATACCAATTGATTGATCCTGAAATTACATACATACAAGTAATTCTAAATAAACTGAGCAAGTTGTATTTATATATGTATGCAGATGTTTTATACACAAACACACACATACACACACACACACACACATACACAATTGCAGCAACAGTTAAAAAGACATGAATTTTAGAGCAAGCAAATTGGGTAGAACATGACGGATATGGGAGTGGTTGGAGGAAAATGGAAGGGAAAAGGGAATGATATAATTATACTTTAATTTCAAAAATTTAAAAAAAAATGAAAGAAAACATGAAAGGTAGTATAATCTGTATAAAACCTATCTGGCTTTTTAAAATGCTACTTGTTAAAGTTGTACTGTAGAAAGAATGAAAGACAGAACTTTAATCCTCAGACACTTCCTGGGGATGCTAGAGTCATTTTAGAAATGAAGCCTTGAGATTTTAGAAACCAAGTTAGTATTTCTTCAAGTCATTTTAGGTCAAGGTTGAAATCTGGTTGATAAAGGGCTCATAGGAGCCTGTTCCTCTTCTAAGATCAGCCCCCATTGCCCGACTGCCACAGGCTAGGATCAATTTGCTAACAGCCAATTTCCACTTACAAAATTTATAAGAGTCACCACAGCTAGAAATCCAGCAAAAGTAAAATAATAATACGTGAGCTTCTTTCACTTGTTTTTAGCAAAGTGACATATGGCCAAGCCTCCTCTCCGTGCACAATCCATAATTCAAACAGAAGTGTTGCCGGCTTCCTCATTAGCTAAATAGTATTCATTGCAGAAAGCAGCTTTCGGAAGCAGTATCGATCAGCAGGAAGTAAGATGGAAAGAAATTAACACAACTTGAAAAACTCTATTCTCTGGAGTGTAACTTGCCATCTGGGAGTGAATTATTAGGAAAGAGACAAGGAAGAAGGGTCTGTATATTACCTTTCCATTTCCATACACAAGTCAGCCTTCATTAATCAGCTTCAATGGTGTAGAATCCAAGATCGTTCAGAAGTGACCTGTACGATTCTTATGGGAGAGAAGGTTTTGTGCAAAACATTTAACTTGGGACTTTCAAGTTGCTAACACTACCAGGTGTGGTTTCTTCCTCTTTAACTGTTTTTGTGTGTAACCCTGTCGTTGTGTCTGCAAAGCCAAAGTCAGTGGGAGATACAATAAGCATCTTCATTGCAGTTTTTAAAATTCTCCCACTTCAATTGCTTTGATAATTGAATCTCCTCTTCTTCATTTTAAATTAAACTTACTTTACAGGTTAAGAACAATTTCCTGGTTTATCTTATGCAGTATTTTATCTTCAATAGTTTTACTTGAACTTAAGGAACTAACAACTCTGTCTTTTATTAGTGTGTGTGTGTGTGTGTGTGTGTGTGTGTGTGTGTGTGTGTGTGTGTATGTTCATGTGGGTGCATACGTGCCTGTGAGTTTATGCATGCATATGGTATGCATGCATATGTGTGCATATATACACATGGAGGCCAGAGGTCAACCTAGCTGTCATTCTTCAGAAACCTGTCAGCTTCTTTTTTGGTCAGGTTCTCTTGCAGGGTTTGTGGATTTGGCTAAGCTGGCTGATAAGCACACCTAAGAATCCATTTAGAATCACCTGGGGTTGTAAATGAATGTCACCACCCAATATCTCTACATGGCCTCTAGCGATAGAGCTCAGGTCCTCACTCTTACACAGCAAGAGCTCTGGCCACTGAGGCATCCCTTCCCCTTCAAGATCCAAAGCACTTTAAATAAGTGGTCAAAACACAGCAAAACAAAGCCCTTGCATCACCCCCTACAAAATCATTCACAAATTACCACATTAAGCATTTGTTAGTGAAGATAAACGTTATCACTCTTTTCATGTCTTCCGATAACTGAGCAATTATCCCTCTGCCAGAAAATTAAAATAAAATTACACTCTCCTAAATCCATTATCCATGTTATTTTTAATAATTTTCTATTTACTTTGCAGTTTCAAAATTGTTTTTATATGACTGTTTGTTTGTTTGTGTGTCTATAATCGGTTCACCTCCTTAGCTGAAGCCTAAATGGGATGAATAAAGATACAAATGGTTTCTAAAGAATATGAATTGACCCAAATAATTGAATGAGAACTGTCAGTTAATGGGAAAGGGGCTCTTTAGGAGGCAAGAACAATCGTGGGAGGTAAATAGCATGTAATGAATCATTTTTTTTTTCCATTCACACTTGTGTGTTTGTTATAAATTTCTAATTTGTCATGAAGTGATTTCAAAATGAAGCTAATTATCAAATATAGAGAAATGCTCTTATTGCAGCAAACAGTTTTTTTTTATTATTATTCGATATAATTTATTTACATTTCAAATGATTTCCCCTTTTCTAGCCCCCCCACTCCCCGAAAGTCCCGCAAGCCCCCTTCTCTTCCCCTGTCCTCCCACCCACCCCTTCCCACTTCCCCGTTCTGGTTTTGCTGAATACTGTTTCACTGAGTCTTTCCAGAACCAGGGGCCACTCCTCCTTTCTTCTTGTACCTCATTTGATGTGTGGATTATGTTTTGGGTATTCCAGTTTTCTAGGTTAATATCCACTTATTAGTGAGTGCATACCATGATTCACCTTTTGAGTCTGGGTTACCTCACTTAGTATGATATTCTCTAGCTCCATCCATTTGCCTAAGAATTTCATGAATTCATTGTTTCTAATGGCTGAATAGTACTCCATTGTGTAGATATACCACATTTTTTGCATCCACTCTTCTGTTGAGGGATACCTGGGTTCTTTCCAGCATCTGGCAATTACAAATAGGGCTGCTATGAACATAGTAGAACATGTATCCTTATTACATGGTGGGGAGTCTTCTGGGTATATGCCCAGGAGTGGTATAGCAGGATCTTCTGGAAGTAAGGTGCCCAGTTTTCGGAGGAACCGCCAGACTGATTTCCAGAGTGGTTGTACCAATTTGCAACCCCACCAGCAGTGGAGGAGTGTTCCTCTTTCTCCACACCCTCTCCAACACCTGCTGTCTCCTGAATTTTTAATCTTAGCCATTCTGACTGGTGTAAGATGAAATCTTAGGGTTGTTTTGATTTGCATTTCCCTAATGACTAATGAAGTTGAGCATTTTTTAAGATGCTTCTCCGCCATCTGAAGTTCTTCAGGTGAGAATTCTTTGTTTAACTCTGTACCCCATTTTTTAATAGGGTTGTTTGGTTTTCTGGAGTCTAACTTCTTGAGTTCTTTATATATATTGGATATTAGCCCTCTATCTGATGTAGGATTGGTGAAGATCTTTTCCCAATTTGTTGGTTGCCGATTTGTCCTCTTGATGGTGTCCTTTGCCTTACAGAAACTTTGTAATTTTATGAGGTCCCATTTGTCAATTCTTGCTCTTAGAGCATACGCTATTGGTGTTCTGTTCAGAAACTTTCTCCCTGTACCGATGTCCTCAAGGGTCTTCCCCAGTTTTGTTTCTATTAGCTTCAGAGTGTCTGGCTTTATGTGGAGGTCCTTGATCCATTTGGATTTGAGCTTAGTACAAGGAGACAAGGATGGATCAATTCGCATTCTTCTGCATGCTGACCTCCAGTTGAACCAGCACCATTTGTTGAAAAGGCTATCTTTTTTCCATTGGATGTTTTCAGCCTCTTTGTCGAGGATCAAGTGGCCATAGGTGTGTGGGTTCATTTCTGGATCTTCAATCCTGTTCCATTGATCCTCCTGTCTGTCACTGTACCAATACCATGCAGTTTTTAACACTATTGCTCTGTAGTATTGCTTGAGGTCAGGGATACTGATTCCCCCAGATTTCCTTTTGTTGCTGAGAATAGTTTTAGCTATCCTGGGTTTTTTGTTGTTCCAGATGAATTTGATAATTGCTCTTTCTAGCTCTGTGAAGAATTGAGTTGGGATTTTGATGGGTATTGCATTGAATCTGTATAGTGCTTTAGGCAAAATGGCCATTTTAACTATATTGATTCTGCCGATCCATGAGCATGGGAGGTTTTCCCATTTTTTGAGGTCTTCTTCCATTTCCTTCTTCAGAGTCTTGAAGTTCTTGTCATACAGATCTTTCACATGTTTGGTAAGAGTCACCCCAAGATACTTTATACTGTTTGTGGCTATTGTGAAGGGGGTCATTTCCCTAATTTCTTTCTCAGCCTGCTTATCCTTTGAGTATAGGAAGGCCACTGATTTGCTTGAGTTGACTTTATAACCTGCCACTTTGCTGAAGTTGTTTATCAGCTGTAGGAGCTCTCTAGTGGAGTTCTTTGGGTCACTTAGGTAGACGATCATGTCGTCTGCAAATAATGATAGTTTGACTTCTTCCTTTCCATTTTGTATCCCTTTGACCTCCTTATGTTGTCGAATTGCCCGAGCTAGTACCTCAAGTACAATATTGAAAAGATAAGGAGAAAGGGGGCAGCCTTGTCTGGTCCCTGATTTCAGTGGGATTGCTTCAAGTTTCTCTCCATTTAGTTTGATGCTGGCTACCGGTTTGCTGTATATTGCTTTTACTATGTTTAGGTATGGGCCTTGAATTCCTGTTCTCTCCAAGACTTTAAGCATGAAGGGATGCAGCAAACAGTTAATATATCTCTCCATGTCAGCACAGTGTGTTTGGGGAAAACAAATGCTAAATAGGACTCAAGTTGCTGCCCTCTGAGGGATAAATATGTGTTCTTCTTAAGTGGAAACTAGATATCGAAAAGTAGGTATACTCTGCCTGTTTCCTATAGCTACCAAGACAAAACTCAGAATCAATGTTTCTTGGGAAAAAAATCCAAAATTTTGGAGACCTGCTTGACTCTATCAGCTTTTGATCGGGATGGACATCTTTTATACTCATTTCCTGACAGAAGCATTATTCCTCTCTCTGCTACAACCTTAGCACAGGACT